>NC_074669.1:33429905-33537405 GCF_029448725.1 Salvelinus fontinalis | reverse complement strand
GGAGCTCTTCCAACGTTCTCAAAGTGTTACACTCAAACATTCCATTTGGATTACTGTTGTTTAAAGGTAGGTGTCTCCCAGTTTGACATGAATGGAATATGGTTGAGAGGTACAGTACACTTCTTTGGTCATGCTTTTTACTCCGGTACTTCCTGGCTGCCAGCCAAATTCTACTGTAGTAGCAGTTATGGACACACAAATCAAATCAAATCCATTTTTATTGGTCACATACATATGGTTAGCAGATGTTATTGCAAGTGTAGCGAAATGTTTGTGCTTCTAATTCCGACAGTGCAGCAATATCTAACATGTAATCTAACAATTCCACAACAACTAACTAGTACACACAAATCTAAGTAAAGGAACGGAAAATGAATATATACAGTACATATAAATATATGGATAAGCAATGACAGAGCGGCATATGCAAGATGCAATAGATGGTATAAAGTACAGTATATAAACTCAGCAAAAAAAGAAACGTCTCACCAGGGGTCATCGAAGGAATGAGCGTTACACCGAGGCCTGTACTCTGGAGCGGGATCGATTTGGAGGTGGAGGGTCCATCATGGTCCTGGGCGGTGTGTCACAGCATCATCGGACTGAGCTCCTTGTCATGACAGGCAATCTCAACGCTGTGCGTTACAGGGAAGACATCCTCCTCTCTAATGTGGTACCCTTCCTGCAGGCTCATCCTGACATGACCCTCCAGCATGACAATGCCACCAGCTATACTGCTCGTTCTGTGCATGATTTCCTGCAAGGCAGGAATGTCAGTGTTCTGCCATGGCCAGCGAAGAGCCCGGATCTCAAACCCATTGAGCACGTCTGGAACCTGTTGGATCGGAGGGTGAGGGCTAGGGCCATTCCCCCTAGAAACGTCCGGGAACTTGCAGGTTCCTTGGTGGAAGAGTGGGGTAACATCTCACAGCAAGAACTGGCAAATCTGGTGCAGTCCATGAGGAGGAGATGCACTGCAGTACTTAATGCAGCTGGTGGCCACACCAGATAATGACTGTTACTTTTGATTTTGACCCCCCCTTTGTTCAGGTACACATTATTCTACTTCTGATAGTCACATGTCTGTGGAACTTGTTCAGTTTATGTCTCAGCTGTTGAATCTAGTTATGTTCATACAAATATTTACACATGTTAAGTTTGCTAAAAATAAACGCAGTTGACAGTGAGAGGACATTTCTTTTTTTGCTGAGTTTACATATGAGATAAGTAATGCAATATATTATTAAAGTGGCATTATTAAAGTGACTAGTGATCCATTAATTAAAGTGGTCAATGATTTCAAGTCTGTATGTAGGCAGCATGTAGGGCTCCCTCTGCTGTTTTCTGATCATCCCCTTTGTTTTGTTGACGTTGAGTGAGAGGTTATTTACCTGACACCACACTCCGAGTGCCCTCACCTCCTCCCTGTAGGCTGTCTCATTGTTGTTGGTAATCAAGCCTACTACTGTTGTGTCGTCTGCAAACTTGATGATTGAGTTGGAGGCGTGCATGGCCACGCAGTCATGGGTGAACAAGGAGTACAGGAGGGGCCAAGCACGCACCATTGTGTTGAGGATCAGCGAAGTGGAGATGTTGTTTCCTACCTTCACAACATGTCAGGAAGTCCAGGACCCAATTGCACAGGGTAGGGTTGAGACCCAGGGCCTCAAGCATAATGATAAGCTTGGAGGGTACCACGGTGTTGAATGCTGAGCTATAGCCAATGAACAGCAATCTTACATAGGTATTCCTCTTGTCCAGATGGGATAGGGCAGTGTGCAGTGTGATGACAATAGCATCGTCAGTCAGTGGACCTGTTGGGGCGGTAAGCAAATTGATGTGGGTTTAGGGTGACATGTAAGGTGGAGGTGATATGATCCTTGACTAGTCTTTCAAAGCACTTCATGATGACAGAAGTTAGTGCTACGGACGATAGTCATTTAGTTCAGTTACCTTTGCCTTCTTGGGTACAGGAACAATGGTGGCCAACTTAAAGCATGTGGGGACAGCAGACTGGGATAGGGAGAGATTGAATTTTCCGTAAACACACCAGCCAGCAGGTCTGCACATGCCCTGAGAACGCGACTAGGGATGCTGTCTGGGCCGTCAGCCTTGCGAGGGTTTATGTTTAAATGTCTTACGTTGGCCGCAGAGAAGGAGAGCCCAAAGCCCTTGCTAGCGGGCCATGCCGGTGGCACTGTATTATCCTCAAAGCTGACAAAGAAGGTGTTCAGTTTGTCTGGAAGCAAGATGTCGGTGTCCGCGACATGGCTGGTTTTCCTTTTGTTGTCTGTGATTGTCTGTAGACCCCACCACTTATCTCTCGTATCTGAGCCGTTGAATTGCGACTCCACTTTGTATATATACTGACATTTCGCTTGTTTGTTTGCCGCACACACAAAGTAAGTGATTCAGACAGACACGCTCGATAGTTGTGGAGAGTGATGGCTCCTGAGTGGATGAAGAGACAGGTGACAAAGGTCAACAACGGTCTCACACTTACGTGACATGCGGTTTAGCTGTGACACATGACACAGCTATGTTGGAGCCATGATGGACCCATGCTTTGTCGAGAGCGAGAGCGAGAGAGATGCTCAACCTGCTTTTGTCATGTGAGAGATTAGCCATCATCATCATCACACACACCAAAAGGTGACTGGACACTCTTTCTCTTCCTCTCGCCCTTCAGCCTCCCCCTCCATCTCTCCTCTTAATTTCCTCCCTTTTTTCTCACCCACCATGACTGTGTAGGATCTTTCTCTCAACTTATCCAATGGCCATTGGCTCTACTTATCCCAAGGCAAACATTTTGACTACAGTATACTAGCCCTTCAAGGATGTACCTTCATGCTAGGTTTAGCACCTCATATTGAAGCTTATAGAGACCCCAACGGATGTATAGAACAATCTTAAAATTATGTACTTTGGTTTAGGTACTAGCATTATGAAACCTCTAAAGTTTTTTTCACAGTGCAGGCCTTAATACTGCTCAAATCAGTTGTTTTTTTCAAATCTGTTTTGGAATACTGACTATCCAAACATCAAGTTACAAGTGACAAAATCGTATTTGTGTGTGTTCAGACAGCAGTCATTTGCTGACATGGCTACAAGTTGTCATAGTAATGCCAGGTGTGTTATCAGTGGTTTAGCTTG
The DNA here is from genome assembly GCF_029448725.1 of Salvelinus fontinalis. NCBI lineage: Eukaryota > Metazoa > Chordata > Actinopteri > Salmoniformes > Salmonidae > Salvelinus > Salvelinus fontinalis. The sequence goes on along the minus strand of NC_074669.1, from coordinate 33,534,252 downwards.
ATTGGTGTTGGTGCTCATGCTTCCTATCACGTAGAAGTTATGTAGCAAGTTAAGGTGACAACAGTGCCTGCCATGGATGCTTCCCAGTTGTTTTGAATGTTCACAATCATAGTGTAAGAACACTTTTAAAGCCTCAAAGGACAAGATGATCTAACTTTCAAAACAAGTCCTTTTTAGCTAGCCACAACAGTCAACTAGCTAGCTAGGTAGCTGTTTAGCTTTCTAGCACATTCACTAATTTGTTTGTGAACAACTAACAAGCTAGTTAGCAATTAACAAGCTAGTTAGCTTCTTATCAAACTGTCAACAGCGTAGCTAGCAAGCAACAAGATATGCCAAATAACAGTCTAAAAACCACTTGAAGGCAAATAAATCAGATTTGACCGTTCAGACACAATCACGTGGCCAGGAATCAGATTTTCCCCCGTGTTGAGGATTAGTGTGGGGAGGTAATGTTGCATATCTTCACCATCTGGGGGAGGCACGTCGGAAGTCAAGGACCCAGTTGCATAGGGAGGATTTCAGACCCAGGGCCGTGAGCTTTCTAATGAGCTTATAGGACACTATGGTATTGAAGGCCGAGCTGCTATAGTCGATGAACAGCATCCTCACATATGCATTCCTTTTGTCCAGGTGGGTAAGGGCAGTGTGTAGTGCAATGGAGATTGCGTTGTACGTGCATCAGTCAGGGCGGTAGACAAATTGGAGAGGGTCGAGTTTGTTGGGGAGGGAGGAGGTAATATTGTCTGTGACTAGCCTCTCGAAGTACTTCATGATGGCGGAAGTGTGTGCTACTGGTTGGTTGTCATTCAGTTAAGTTACTTTCCCTTTCCTTGGCATAGGGATGATAGTGGACATCTTGAAGCAGGTGGGTATAGAGGCCTGAGCTAGAGATAGATTGAAAATGTCAGAGAACACAACAGCCAGCTGGTCTGCACAATCTCCGAGGGCACGGCTAGAGATGACGTCTGGGCCGGCAGCCTTGCGAGGGTTAACACATTTGAATGACTTACGTCAATGACTTACGTCCTCAGTGGAGACTGTGAGCGTGTAGCCCACATTGTCATCTGGGGCTCTCCTCAGCAGCTCAGGGTCATTGTGCTCGAATCTTGAGAAAAAGGTGTTTAGCTCGTCCGGTAGGGTGCGTTGGTGAACGTGATGTGGCTGGCTTTCTTTTTGTAATTTGTGATCGTTAGGAGCCCCTGTCACATATGCCTTGTGTCCGACCCACTGAATTGCTCCACTTTGTCTCTATACTTGTGTTTTGCCATCTTGATCAATCTGCGTCAGTCATATTTCCGAAAGTTATACTATTGTCCCCGGTCAGATTGCCCTGTTTGTAAGCAGCATCTCTCTCTTTGTTTTCTTACAAGGCTGCTATCAATCCACGTTTTTTAATTCAGTTAAGTTTTGAAAGTATTTTTATCACATGATCAATGCATTTTGACTGAGTCAGCGTATTCATTGACATTGTCCCAGAGGTGACCCGGAACATATTCCAGTCCACTTGATCAAAACAGTCTTGGAGCGTGAATTCTGATTGGTTGGACCAATGCTGTACAGACCTGACCACTGGAACTTCCTTCTTGAGTCTTTGTTTGTTGGGAGAAGCAAGATGGAGTCATGGTCGGATTTTCCGAAAGAAGGACTGGAGAGAGCCTTATAACAATGTCGAAAAGGTGTGTAGCAGTGGTCAAGAGTAGAATTTCCATTTCCAATCTATGTGTTGGTAATCATTTGGGAGCCCGGTTCTCAAATACATTTTGTTGAAGTCTCCCTCAACAATGAACGCTGCCTCCGGGAATACAGTCTCCAGTTTGTTCAGGGTCCAATGAAGATCTTTGAGAGACTTTTTGGTGTTGGCTTGGGGCGGGATGTACACAAGCAATGGCAACAATGCCTGTGAACTCTCTCCAAAGATAAAAAGGATTAAAAAGATTTGACCAAGTATTCCAAGTCGGAGGAGCAGAAGCTTGCAAGTTCTTGTACGTTTCCCTTGTCGCACCATATGTTGTTGGTCATAAGCACCCTTGCTCTTGCCATAGAGAGCGCGCTTCCTATCCGCTCGAAAAACTGTAAAACCTGCTGGATGTATATAATCTGTCTGGATGTCAGAGAAAAGGAAAGTCTCAGAGAAACAGAGTATGTTGCAGTATATGATGCCCCTCTGGAAGGACATCCTCCCTTTCAGTTTGTCAAGTTTGTTAATTAATCATTGAACATTGGCGAGTAGTATGCTCGGTAATGGAGGACGGGTCGCCCGGCGTCCTAATCTCACTAAGACCCTGCTACATCTGTCTCGGTCGGTGTCTTTGCTTTCTACTCTCTGGTAGGACTCCAAAGCAGCTTGGCTTCTCACTTAGTTTAATACAGTGACAACTAAAATATACCAAAAACAATTTAGTCCAATTAACGTAGGATAAATACACTATATATACAAAGAATGTGGACACCCCTTCAAATGAGTGGAATTAAGAGAGAATTAAGTAAAACCACAAGTCCAAATTGCTATCTCCATCCATGGCCAATTCAGGAAAGGGATGATTATAGCTAACAAGCTAGCCACCGGAGTACAACAACACAACGAGATGCAACAATTACATTTTTTTATCTAAATTACATTCTCATTTTGATGTGATGTGATTGGTGTGAAGCCAAATCTAAACAGGCTTCCCATGACAAGTTTTTTTGGGTGCGTCAGGACCATTCACAGTTGCGCTCACTCAGATTAGCTCAACGCTGATTAGCTATTTTTTTTCAATTATTATCAAGAAAGCCAAATGCTCGCTGGCTTCCCTTGCATTCAATGCTAGAGGCGGCAACAATGTCATACTCTTTATGTCCAGACAGCATAAGATAGCTACACATACTGAGAAAGAGGTGGCTGTTTCATTCACTCGGATGCTTTCTCCAGTGAGATACATTCAGCCTCTTGCGAATTGAAGGAAAATTCTGAAATACAGAGAGAAGAACGATACATTATTTTGCCTTTTTTTCTTGTTATTTTTTTGGGGGAAGCCTGGCTTCCCTTGGCATCCATGAATACATGCCACTGACCGCTGCTCATAACTGTCCTGTAAGATAGGGTCTCCCGAACTCGGTCAGGGCATTCATACTTCTTGCGCTTCGTGGAGCAGAGCTGTTGTGTAGGAAGTTGTCAAGGAAGTTAGGTTGTCTTTATACAGGACCTCCTACCCCCACCTACCGTCAACGCATCATGTCAATGTGGAGCTATACGGAGCTCTCCACATTGTTACACAATTTGGGAGGTGCATGGTGATGCGGTATGGAACTGTATTTGGCCTCAGCAACCCTCCGGAGGTCGGACCAAGCATAAATTGGCTTCAACCGGCTGTAACCATAACCGTCTGCAGGTGCTGAACTTGGGGGTCAGTAGAGTTTCCAGGTGGGAGACAGAAAGAGTCAATACAAGAGGTACATGGAGCTATAACATCACTGTCATGGGTCAGTGGAAGGAGAAGTGGAGGTTAGCAAGGCCTGAGAGAGAACGGAGCAGAGGGAGAGACACAGTAACTGACAGCTAATGTAGATGAGTAAACGGAGATCAAGAAAATGGAGTGGAGGAAGGGGTGTCTCTCCCTCTGTGTCTGTCTCTGAGGGTCATTTGGTTGTGTAGATTAAATTATGGGCTATAATGGAGGAGGTGTGGACTGCTGAATCAAGAAGAAAGGGCCCACTGCACAGATTGATGGTTAATTGATACCACTGCTCTGCTACCCCCTTGAGAGAGAGAGGGGTGGGAGAAAAAGAGATAGAGAGAGGGAGACAGAGGGAGAGAGGGAGATAGAGCGAGAGAGAGATTATGGAGTTTGGAGGCAGGTGCAGATGGACCGTGATAATAATAAGGAAATGCATTATTTTGCAAACATTTCCTTTGATAATTTTACGTATCAGAGAATAGTTTAGGCATGTGCTAACCTTGAACATCCCTATACGGATGATGTTGATGATGATGATTATCAGTGGCCATCAATGATTGGTATATGCCTTGCTAAACAATTGAAATGTTATTGAGAGCATTTTCATTTGATTTTCATCCAGTAGGTAGCTACATGACATTACAAGGGTCACACCACCACTATGAAAGAATTAGCTTTGCTTCATTCCATTGATCCCCTATCAATAATCTATTACGTTTTACATTACATTAGTCACTATCCAGAGGGATTTACAATCAATCTGTTTATCTGATAAGTAGGCTTATCTTTAAGCCTCTTTTGGTTTCATCACCTCCAGGCTCCACATTGTGGTCCTAACCTCAAGCGCTACTGTGTTCTCTACCGTTCCATTTGGTCTCTCCACAGTTCTCTAGTGTCACTTCTCATGTCCTTTCTCCGTCAGACACCGTTCCGCGTCCACTTGTCAGGTGTCAATCATGTCGCCATGGCGAAGTGTCCCGAGTGGTTTTACTGAAACACATTTCTGACAACGTCAATGACATCGTGCCTCAGGTGGTTTGTGACAGCCTCTCCATGTGTCTTTGCTCCCCATTCAGAGATTAGGGTCATCAGGACAGACATATGGTAAACATCAAGAGCACGCCAGAGAAGAAGAGGGGAAATCTATGTTGACGGCCGCCACTTCTCTTACAGCTGTCAAACCCAGTCACGAGGTAGGTTAGGATAGTGTGGCTGTCTGAGCTTTGGTATGTTCCAATATTTGAGCCTTCATTTTGGTTTTCACTCTGAACAGTTTCTATCTACCGAGCTGGGCTACGAAACCATTTAATCTAGTAAGTAAATCATGAATATTGTTTCATATTGACAATATCATATTGATAATGCCCTGACATTAACCCTTATGGATAAAAGAAAATATCCAGAAACAACAGTTCCAAATTTGAGAGGTTAAAAACGTCCTGTTTGGTTTGAGTGCATTAAGAGGTCGTGGTTGGTCAATAGCATGGCGGGTGGTTGATAGGTCGTGTTGCGGCTCTATGTACGGTGGTATTGACCAGGTAACCGAGCAGTCCAAACAGGAACGCCAGAGCCCTGCCAGGCCCATCAACATAGGCCGAGTAATACCATGTTACTCTTCAGGATCGGTGGGTCCCCCACGGGACGGTTGAGCTAACGTAGGCTAATGCGATTAGCATGAGGTTATAATTAACCAAACAAACATTTCTCAGGACATAGACATGTCATAATCAAACATTTCTCAGGACATAGACATGTCTGATATTGTCAGAAAGCTTAAATTTGTGTTAATCTAACTGCACTGTCCAATTTACAGTAGCTATTACAGTGAAAGAATACCATGTTATTGTTTGAGGAGAGTGCACAGTTCTGAACTTGAAAAGTTATTAATAAACAAATGAGGCACATTTTTGCAGTCTTGATACCAAATTTTGAACAGAAATACAATGGTTGATTAGATCAGTCTAAAACTTTGCACGTGTACTGATGCCATCAAGTGGCCAAAATCTAAATTGCACCTGGGCTGAAATAATACATTATGGCATTTCTCTTGCATTTCAAATATTCTTTATTTGTATTATCTCTAACCAGATCTAATGTGTTATATTCTCCTAAATTATTTTCACATTTACACAAACTTCAAAGTGTTTCCTTTCAAATGGTATCAATAATATGCATATCCTTGCTTCAGGGCCTGAGCTTCAGGCAACAGTCGAGTCGTGCGTCCTCTGAAACATGACCCGGCAAACCACGTTTCTTAACACCCGCCTGCTTAACCCGGAAGCCAGGTGCACCAATGTGCTGCTAGAGCGCAATGAGCCAAGTAAAGCCTCCCCCCTAAGCCAGACGATGCTGGGCCAATTGTGTGCCGCTCTATGGGACTCCAGGTCACGGCCGGCTGGGATCAAACCCGGGTCTGTAGTGATGCCCACAAGCACTGCGATGCAGTGCCTTAGCCCGCTGCCCCACTTTAAGTTACCGTTTTAACCAGTGTTGTAGTACTCGAGACTAGGGCTGTGGCAGTCACGCACTTTCATCAGCCGGTGATTGTCAAGCAAATAACTGTCGGTATCACGATAACTGACCGTTAATTAACATAAACACATTTAGCATCTCCTGGCTTCCACACAAGCCACTGATGCAGACCTTTGGAACATCTACATTTTAAAAAGTCTAATAAATCCATGTAATATAGCCTACAACTTCACAATAAATCCATTCTTTATTTTAGACAGGCCTAAAGAAACATAATATGAAGAAAATGTAGTCTATTTCAGAAGAACAGAATAGCATACTCTGAGTTGTCCTTATGTTAGGTCCTGATCTGGCTATGCCATATGGCTGTGGGCTACACTAGTTAATTTAGTAGACAAGATTTGCTTAGAACTCTGTGGCGTTATGTTATATTATTTTATAGTATGAAGAATAGAATTGAACAAAGCTGAATAAAATAGACTATTCTGTGTTGAGCAGTTAATAAAGAAATAGGTACTCCTATAAGCTTATCATCTTTGTGTGGCCATAATGCACCTTAAAAAAATCCATGCCTTTTGCAGCCCTTCTCTCTAAGTGCTGCCTTCTCCGCACTTCTCACTCACAAGGCTCTCCATCACACTCTAAAAAAGGTTCCTGGAGTATCCTTTAGTGGTTCTTCAAATTGAAACCGTGGGGGAACCCCTATAAGGTCTTCAAATAACCCCTTGTAATGGATCCTCAAAGAAACTTTTGAATAACTTTTTGGGGTACGTTTTTTGAACTACACCCCTCCCCTGCACGCAATAATAAAATGATTATTATTAATAATAATAATACGCATAACAATAACACAATATTTTAGTTCTCAGTGTTTAATTAGATTTTAGTGGCAAAGCAGAATAAAAAATCTAAATATGAGGTGGACTTCCAGCAGAGCCCCAAGTCCAATGGGTATATCCTCTGGCGTGTTGATGTTAATGTGTTGATGTTCTCCATATCCACAGCCACAATGATTTAGCAGTGCATGGTGATTGAACAGGTTTCCTGTTATATTCATCAGAGGTGTAGAGAGTGTGAAGTCTGTGATGATTAACAAAACACGCACACAACAGAATTCGTACCTTGGTTTTTGTAGTGAATTTGAATGAGGGTTTCCATACACATACCTTCTCCATAATGTAGAGGCCTATGGGATATTCATTGAAGAGATAAGGGAGGAGGTTGGTAAATGTGATCTGCATAACATACCAATACCAATTGACATACCTTTGTATGCATCCCCGTCCGTATACCTGCAGACACAGACACATAAGTGAGCAGTTCAGTCATCTGCACGCAATACAGCTAGCCTTCAACATATTCTTATAGCCTACATATTCTTACCTCTTTGTTAATAGAAAGATTGGCACAAATATGAAAAGATAGATGGTATCATCATAAAACAATATGAATTTAGATCATACAAACCATACCTTAAATTGAGGAGATCTTTACATGTTTCAGTTAAGTGACTGCACCTGCTGTCCTTTCAAATACAAATGTTTCAGTTGGGCAGTTAGGTTCCTGCAAGAACCCCCACCAACTACCAGCAAGAACCCCCACCAACTACCAGTAAGAACCCCCACCAACTACCAGCAAGAACCCCCACCAACTACCAGCAAGAACCCCCACCAACTACCAGCAAGAACCCCCACCAACTACCAGCAAGAACCCCCACCAACTACCAGCAAGAACCCCCACCAACTACCAGCAAGAACCTCGCCTCCTATGGGGTTCTTGTAAGAACCTTTTGGGGGCCATTTTTAGTGCCAAGAACCTTAAGGTTCTTCGAAGAGCTTTGAGGATCGCTGAAGAACCCTTGTTGAACCCCTAATTTTTAGAGTGCACATAAACGGGTCTTTCTCACAGGCTACAAGTGAAGACAAACACATCTGGGACACAACAGCGTCCGTCCTTATCCAATTCCGAGGTGCATATTGAAGCTATTGGAAGAACTGTCCACATTTACTTTTCATCAGCCAAACAAGAGGAGTAGGCCTAACAAACAGCAAAAGCACTAGCCTATGTCAATCTACTATCCCCCATTGTACAAAAGTTTACATATTCTGTGCGAGAAATAAATATTCCAAACATAGACTGCGACAGTTGTGGGATGCGATAGATCCCAAATTAATACAACCACTAGCATCAAAATACTTTTTTATGTAATGAGGCTGACGCAACAGATCAGAACTTTTAGCTTAAAATGTTGATAAACTATAAGGCTATGTTTTACCCATTATAAGTGTAGCAATGTGCATATGACAGTAGGCTATAGGTGTAAATGTTAAATTAGTGGGGAAAACACCATTATGACCACAAATGTGATTATGCATGCAATGCTTTTATTATAAAGGTGCATTTGTATGGTGAAAATGCTCTTCCCCAAACATGAATCTCGTGCTGCGTATAGTATGTATGCAAGTTAGGCTCTACACCCCTTGTAAAGCAGATTAATGTGCTTCATTATAAGAAGTTATTTGGCCACTTTAGTTGTGATACAAACCTTATCAAAACATATAGGCCTATGGGCTACGCTACATTAGGTGTGTGACTATGATTCGAAAAAGTCACACAAAAAAGGCATTGTGATAATATATAATTCACAAGTGATAGGCTAATACTGTCACCCATCAGACTATTTTTGATTTAATCTTGTCTTTATATATACTAAATAATATATATGTGTTTTGATATAGAATGGACCATTATCATGCACCTGTCTCGAAACAGGGGCAGGGGAAAATACATGTCATCTCTGCACTTGAAAAGTGAATGGAGGAAGCTTTTCCTGTGGATCATTTTCATGCCAGCCAGGTAGGCTATACTCCTGCTGCAAAATTGGCTTAATATTAGGAAAGTTGAGAAATAAGTATAGTAGGCCTAGTCTGTAGAAAACTGATGGGATCCTCCTCTTTTTAAAAGAGGCCATCACTCTGTTTGTTGCACCATTGCAAAGCCTATAGAAATGTTGTGCAACATGAGCTCATTGGCTCTCATGAAGTGTTTGATTCGATTTTAGATTACATTTGCATTGATGTCAGAGGGATTAGAGCAGGGGTGTCAAACACATTCCACGGAGGGCCTAGTGTCTGCAGGTTTTTGGTTTTTCCTTTCAATAAAGCCCTAGACAACCAGGTGTGGGGAGTTCCTAACTAATTAGTGATGTTAATTCATCAATCAAGTATAAGGGAGGAGCAAAAACCCGCAGACACTCGGCCCCCCGTGGAATGAGTTTGACACCTGTGGATTAGAGAGACAATAGAGTACTGAGTAACAGGTAGCTAGCAAATTTGGTAGGCTACTAATGTCCATCAGCAGTATCAGAGCTTGGAGAAGCCTAATTACAGTGACTAAATGGGCCTTCGTGACTCGTGTCTGCCAGTGTGGCGGTAATATGGTCACCACAACAGCCCTACTCGAGACCGGTCTTCACTGTATACAATTAACAATCAACTGTTCTGATAAAACAAACCATGGCACATGGACCCCAGGAAGAGTAGCTGCTGCTACTAATGCAGCAGCTAATGGGGATCCATAATAAATACAAATACAAATACAAATACGAGCATGCACGCACACGCACACACACACACACACACACACACACACACACACACACACACACACACACACACACACACACACACACACACACACACACACACACACACACACACACACACACACACACAAAACTGCTCTCTGTAACCCAGTCATTAAATCCATCGAGTGGAGCTGTGAGGTGATCAACTGGACTCAAGGATTATCTTAACCTTTGACCTTCTAACTCAGACATCATCAACGCAGAGACAGGAAGCCCCCCCTCTCTCTCTCTGTCTGTCTCGTTCCCTCTTTCTCTCTGCTTTTCAACCTCCCTGCCCTGCTTTCCTTTTCCCCTTTCTCGTGTCTATCTCCATCCCCTCTCCTTTATGTCAGTCTTCCTCCCTTTCCCTCCCCCTCCCCCACCCATTCTGTCACCCTCTCATTCCCTCCATCTCTCTCTCTCTCCGCCCCGCCTCTGACACTGATCAATTCCCCATCAAATCCTAATGCTCCGGTTTAACTCAAGTGTGGCATCTTAATTAGAACGATAACTGCACACTGTCAGGGTCATCGACTGGGCCTGCCACACACACGCACGCACGCACGCAGCCAAGCACGTGCAATCACACACAAACACACACACACACAAACACACTGCCAGGGTCATTGACTGGGCCTGCCCCCTCACTGACGGCTTGCATCGACAGTCTGCCAACACAACCTAAGAGAGGGACAGAGAGGCACAGGAGGGGAGAGAGGGGTACAGAGTGAGGGACAGCTAGAAGAGGAATGGAGAGAAAGGGAATTAGAGACAGCTAGACAGAGAATGAGGAAGAACGGAAGAAAGACAGGGGGAAAAGCAACAGTCTAATGACGCACAAGAGAGCGGAAAGGAGCAGAAATAGATTGAAGGTTAGAGAGAAAGAGCGAGGGGAGAGACTCATCTGGGAATACAACAACCAACAAGATCATTGTCCTGTTCAGGACACTCAGAGGCCTCCATGGGGAACTAAGGGACAGAGCTGTGACAGTTTATACATTTATAACAGTCATGTTGTATTTAGCTGCTGCAGTGTAATTAGAATTAGAATCGATAATAATTTATGATTGTGACTCCGACTGAATGTTTGTTATTTTAATAACAGTTTTTTTTATGTCTCAGACAGTACAGTCTATGACAACTAGTATAAGGTTAAGATAAGGTAAGGTAAGATACATATCATTTTCTGTTTTTCAGAATACAGAAAGAGATGCCAGTGACAACATGCTAGAAAAAATAATGTACAGTATATGCAGCATCTCAAGTGCACACACACACGCACACACACACACGCGCGCGCACGCACGCACGCACGCACACACACACACACACACACACACACACACACAAGGGAACCCCCTCTTTTCAACATGTCAAGCGCCGATTTGTCCTCCACTACTTTTTTTCAGAGGAGAGGCAGAGAAGGAGAGGAAGAAAGGAGAGAAAGACAGAGGGAAAGAGAGACGGATGGGATAGAGAGTGAGAGATGGAGGGAAAGAGAGAGAGACGGAGGGAAATAGAGAAATAGTGACAGTGGGAAATAGAGAGTTTCCATTTTTATGTGACAAATAAAGAAATCAATAAATCATTGTGTGCCTTTGACAAGTTGAGGAGGGGACATTTCTCATGGACTATTTATGAAGATGTTGGTACCCCACATCTCTCTCTACTTTCTTTCTACCTCTACCCTCCTTCTCTCCCTGTCTCTCCTTCACTCTCTCTCTTGGGATCTCTCTCACTCTCTCTTCCTCTCTCTTCCTCTCTCTGTCTATCACCCTCTCTCTCCTTTTATCTCCATATGTCCCCCTCTCTTTCTCACCCTCTCCCATTCTTTCTCTCTCTCTCTCTCTGTCTGTCTCTCTCTCTCTTGCTCTTTCTCTCGCTCTCTTTGAGCTATGTCAAGGACAGTGTGTGTGTGTGTATGGCTGAGCGAGTGCACTGTCTAAAATATTTAAACGTTTGCGTGCATTTCACACCGGACTTGTGGGCCAACGGAAGGGACAGGGCAGGCGGAAGGAGGGGGGGATGGTGAGGAGAGAGAGGAGTGCAGTCACAGTGGCACAGACCTGGTGTGCTAAGCGTGACAACGTGTGTGACTATGTGTCAGTATGGGTATGTGGAAGGGGGCATGTTGAACAACCATTTCTTCTGGGTGCAGACACACTCGCACGACCTTTGACCCTATGTTGAGCCGTGCCTGTATGAGTATGCGTCTGAACATGAAATGATGTCAAAAGCCTGCCTGTAATATTAGCTCTAATATTAAATTAGTATTAGATGACGCTAATGAGCGTAACAAATTAAAGTTATATTAAAGCCCAAATCCCGGTTTCAGGTCCTATCTTTCTAACCTGTTGTAATCCAACTGTAATAGACAGATTATCCTGATCACTACTCTAGCGGACCGTGAGCCTGAATTAACACTGGAACTACCAGTTGATATTAATTAACAGATTTCTGTTGGGGGATAATCTCCAAATGAATGTCCTCCCTCTTTCCTCCATCCTCCCCTCTCTTCTGATGTATTATTTGAACACTTTATAGCTGCTCATTTTGCCAAAAATAAACAGGGGATGAGAGTTTCCTTAAATGTTATAAGCCCATGCTGGCAAAAGGTCTGGAAGTGTGCGTGTGCTTGTGCGTGCATTAGTGTGTGGGTTTCAAGTTTCACGTTTTATTTGTCACACGCATAAGTACAGTGAAATACTTACCTTGCAAGCCTTACCCAACAGTGCAGTATTCAATATAAAAAAGTATATATTTTTTTTATTTTTATAACACAACAAATAATAAATAAGAGTGGACGCTATATACAGAGTAAATGTACAATGAGCAGGGATAGTGGAGGGATAGTGGAGGGATAGTGGAGGGATAGTGGCACATTTGACGTAGATATCTACCTGTCGGCAATGATTAGGAGAGAGTGACTGGCAGGATAACTAATCCTGATAATATTACTACTACTACTACTAATAATAATAGTAGTGAGTGAGTGTGTGTGTGTATAAGTGTAAGTGTGGGGAGTTAATGGAGAGTTAATGGCTAAACTTCAGAGTTAATGGCTAAACTTAACCTTGGAACGATACAAAGAAGTAACCAAACCAATTTGACATTTGGAACAACTTCGACAATTTTACGTTAAAGAAACCTGGATGAACGTCTAATTCGGATGTGAGGCTGTAAGAGCTTGTTGAATATATACAGGTAAACAGTAGCATGATAAATAGATAGATACTAATGGTAATGGAAATCAATAATCAATTAACAGTGTGTGTGTGTGTGTGTGTGTGTGTGTGTGTGTGTGTGTGTGTGTGTGTGTGTGTGTGTGTGTGTGTGTGTGTGTGTGTGTGTGTGTGTGTGTGTGTGTGTGTGCGTGTGTGTGTGTGTGTGCTTGCATGGGTGTGTGTGTAAAAGGGAGGAGAAAACAAACAGTAGATGAAGAGGATGTTGGAGGGCCTTGCGGCGATGCTGAGATTTAAACCCATTCTGTCTACGGCTCCACCAGATAACGAGCTGATTCAGCACACGTTTAGCGTTTGCCGGGCTATTGCCGGGAGGAGGAAACTCTGACATACACTACAGTTTAAAAGTTTGGGGTCACTTAGAAATGTCTTTGTTTTTGAAAGAAAAGCACATTTTTGGTCCATTACAATAACATCAAATTGATCAGAAATACAGTGTAGACATTGTTAATGTTGTAAATTACTATTTTAGCTGGAAACGGCAGATTTTTAATGGAATATCTACATAGGCATACAGAGGCCTATTATCAGCAACCATCACTCCTGTGTTCCAATGGCACGTTGTATTAGCTAATCCAAGTTCATCATTTTAAAAGGGTAATTGATCATTAGAAAACCCTTTTGCAATTATGTTAGCACAGCTGTAAACGGTTGTTCTGATTAAAGAAACAATTAAACTGGCCTTCTTTAGACAAGTTGAGTATATGGAGTATCAGCATTTGTGCGTTCGATTATAGGCTCAAAATGGCCAGAAACAAAGAACTTTATTCTGAAACTCGTCAGTTTATTCTTGTTCTGAGAAATGAAGCCTATTCCATGCGAGAAATTACCAAGAAACTTAAGATCTCACACAACACTGTGTAATACTCCCTTTACAAAACAGCGTAAACTGGCTCTAACCAGAATAGAAAGAGGAGTGGGAGGCCCTGAGCAAGAGGACAAGTACATTAGAGTGTCTGGTTTGGGAAAGAGACGCCTCCCATGTCCTCAACTGGCAGCTTCATTAAATAGTACCCGCAAAACACCAGTCTCAACGTCAACAGCGGAGAGGCGACTCCGGGACTCCGAGTTGCAAAGAAAAAGCCATATCTCAGACTGGCCAATAAATCATTCTCTCAACTATTATTCTGACATTTCACATTCTTAAAATAAAGTGGTGATCCTAACTGACTTAAGACAGGCAATTAAATGTCATTGTGAAAAACTGAGTTTAAATGTATTTGGCTAAGGTGTATGTAAACTTCCGACTTCAACTGTTTGCACACATACACACACAAACACGCACAAACGCACGAACGCACGCACGCACGCAAGTTCAAATTCCGATGTTGTTGCAAAGGTCAAAATGTTAAAGGTTACGTTTAGGCATTAACTCCGAAATCGTAAGGTTAGGCATTAACTCCGAATGGTTAAGGTAAGGGTTAAGGTTTGGTGTAGGCTTAAACCAAAAATCTCAAAACAATTTTCTATCGCTGTATTCAGACTTGCAACCTTTTGAATCAGAGGCAGATACGTACCCTCTAGCAAAACCGAAACCTACTTGAAGGTAACAGTGCTCACTGTTGCCCCTAGAGGCCGGTTTCCTCGTCGTCTCCCGACGTCCTCAAACATGGATGGACATCGAAAACGTATTCCCCTCCCCTGGTCACTATATTTTCCCTCCCTCCCTCCCTCCCTCCCTCCCTCCCTCCCTCCCTCCCTCCCTCCCTCCCTCCCTCCCTCCCTCCCTGAAACCCTGTCTGGTTTCCCCACTCTGTAGCAGTAGCAGTAGCTGTAGCAGTAGCTGTAGCAGTAGCTGTAGCAGTAGCTGTAGCTGTAGCAGTAGCAGTAGCAGTAGCTGTAGCAGTAGCTGTAGCAGTAACTGTAGCTGTAGCAGTAGCTGTAGCAGTAGCTGTAGCAGTAGCAGTAGCTGTAGCTGTTGGATCCCTTTCCCTCCCCCTGCTGTCTGTGCTAACCACACTGTGACCCGGCTGACCCCTCTTATATCCGCTCTCTTATCTCTCCCTACCCACTAACCACCCCGTCACCCGGCCACCCCGGCACCCTCCACCTCCTCAAAGCTCTACACACACTTTACAGCTGACCCGCACACATACGCACACACACACACAACTCTGAGCTTGCACACACACGGACAGATACACACACAGATACACACTCAAATGCACACACATGCACACAGGGACGCGCACGCACGCACGCACGCACGCACGCATGCACGCACGCACGTACACACACACACGCACACACATATATATATGCCTCCAACTAGGGCACAGAGGGAGAGATGCAGGCCTCTCAGGCAGGAGAGAGTCAGTCAGTGACACGGTGTGGTGATCCCTGCGACACTGTGAGCCCTCAGCTCTGAGCTTGTCCATGCCCATTCCAGATTTTCCCATCTGCACTAGCGCCAGCCAAAGTGACACCTGTCAGCTCCGCAGAGCAGAGCAGACACACACGCTACCCGGATGCTCCCCCCTCCCGCCGCTCTCCCTGCTCATTCTACTCCCTACAAACTCCGTCTCCATCGGTCCTTGGAGCATCGCCAGGGAGAGCACACAGGATGGGAGACACCTTTCACAGAGGAGAGGAGCAAGATAAGAGAAGAGAGGAGAGGTGAGGCCAGGTGAGGCAAGGCGAGAAACAAGGGGAGCAAGATAACTCTCTTGAGAAAGGCCATTCCTGTAGACAGGACAGCCTGGGAGAAAGCTTGTCTTGAGCAGCGCCTTATGCCTGAGCTTCTTTCACACGGCCTGGGTATAAATATGGACAGTTGTCTTTATCCGTTTATCATTCGTGTTTATTGCTCTTTACCTGAAGCTTAACACAATGGATACAGAAACCCAGATCACCTATATGTAAAAAGTTACATTCCTTCCGGTTTCCAACAACGATGAGAAACAAAGCGGAAGTGAAACAAGACAATAAAGGATCGATTAGGGGAACTGATTGGGATGTTACCCCCTCCATAGGCTTAACCAAAAAATTATTTGTGTATTAGAATAAACACATCTTAAACTACTAACTGTCCACTCTCTTTTATAGCAGGCTATGATGGTATCCTAAGGTACTGCATGTTGTTGGTGTGTATACGTTCTCTTTATGGCAGCAGGCTGGATTTGTTTGCGAGCAGCGCCACCGTTCGGTCAGGATGTTATTTGCAGCCTCCTGGTGTCTATCGGAGTTCTACTGAACCGAGGGTCTTTTACTGTCCCTGCCAGAGAGAGAGAGCGAGAGAGGGAGAGAGAGAGGCCAGGAAGAGTTGTGGACCCCAGAAAGAGTGAATGCTGCTTAGGCACTAGCTAAATGGGGATCCTAATAAAATACTACATTTTAAGAGGCATCGCGCTGAACAAACAAACTCAAAACAAACTGACAGACAAGTTAGGGTGGAAGTGGATGATGAAATGTGCTTGTTCTGCGTGTAGTAGACCTAGTGTATTGGTGAGCGCTATTCGCTTATACACATTTTTATGAGACGAATATTCAAATGTTACATTGGACAATATTTACATATGTAATGTTAATTTGTATGAAACCGATTTATCAAAAATGATCGACATTAGCAACTTCAAATGAAACGCCAACAAGATTTGTACAATATGTGTTTGAATCATCCCATCCTTTTTTTCTGAATGTATTTTGGTCAAGCAGTAATCTCTGAAAATCCTTTGCTTAAAGCAACGGAATAGTATGCAAATGAGTGATAGTTGATTTGAAACACTAAGATTAATGACCAAACCGTATTATAATGATTCATGCTTAATGCTTAAAATGAACAATGTCAATATTGATTATAATTTAATATTATTGTTATTATAATAATTGTATTTCTTGTTTTATGTTCACTTTAATTTTGCATGGTTTCTTAACACTTTTGGATCCATGTTGTCTTCTGTACTACAACTATATATTGTCATCTATTATATTCTGTCTTTTAGCACTTTATCTTACATTATTAAAATCATTTTAATATGCATTTAATTACTGAGTGCATTTAGCCTAAATATTGTAGGCTACAACTAATGTGAAAATTATTTGATTCAAGCTAGTATCCTTAGTTTCTACATCTTTTTTGCACTTAGAAATTAATACCTATTGGTTCTTGAAGAATAGAAGTTATAAATGCCTCCTGAGCTTAGTTCAACTGTCGTACCCCATCAGAACCAAACATATGTGCTTGATTTACTCCATTGTTTGTAAACAATGTAAATGTTAACGCACACTGTATAGCCTCAAAACATGGTTATAACTGTCATTTTGATATCCTGGATAGTCAGTCCTTGCATCCATAGCTCTGTCTAACAATTTGAGAGTGGTTACATGTCTCCAGGTCCATCTCTTAGCTACGCCACATCTCTATTTAATTTGCATCTTTCAGAGTTATTCTTTTGGCTGTTGATAGTTGAAAATATATCATGATGGATTCATCCCTGTAGAAAATGAAATATTTATTATTAGATGTCATCTCTAGTATTTTGATGGCCTTTCAGCTGCAGACAGGACACAAAGCTATAGAATTGGAAAGGGCTGTCAGACAAGAGAAAAGGCCAGTGGATATTCACTCATTCTCTGAGATGTGATGGATATAGATACCAATGACCAGTACAGCTATTACAAATGATAAATAATGGTAGGGAAAAACACACCAAATAACAAAGATTGTCTGCTAATAACTAGCAAACCATATCATTTATATATAGCACACCTAAAGTGATTGAATTTAACTGAATTAACTTTATTTATTCCCTGAGTGGAAATTGGATGAGCAAATTTCCTCATATAAAATGTATGAAATATATTGGTGTATAATTATGATGACAGTCCAGATGTTAGGTGTCAGGTGAGGCAGGAAAACTTAAACTCTCTCTGGTTTGAGATGAGATGAGGTTTCCATCCAAACTGCAGCGTAGAGTTGAGTTAGTCTCAATACCCTTTCACCTATCTTCCTCTACTCTTCCGCTCATCAATATCAACATCCTCATCCTCCTTCGCCTCCCTTCTGCTGTCTCTGCTGTGTGTGTGTGTGTGTGTGTGTGTGTGTGTGTGTGTGTGTGTGTGTGTGTGTGTGTGTGTGTGTGTGTGTGTGTGTGTGTGTGTGTGTGTGTGTGTGTGTGTGTGTGTGTGTACGTGTGTTTGACAGTATCAGTGTGTCCAGCAGGGTGACACCCACCACAGGATGACCTAATACCACCCATCATAAATAAGTTATAAGCCAATACACACACACACACACACACACACACACACACACACACACACACACACACACACACACACACACACACACACACACACACACACACACACACACACACACACACACACACACACACACACACACACACACACACACCATGCTTGAGCCTCTTGCTATCAGAGAGGAAGAGGAGGAGAGCGGTGTTTTGATTCCTAGACAGACACACTCATGCACATTTAATAGGATTCCTCTCTAAAACATAGGGATTCCTCCAACCCATTTCCTATTAGCCCTGTGTGTGTGTGTGTGTGTGTGTCTGTGTGTGTGTGTGTGTGTGTGTGTGTGTGTGTGTGTGTGTGTGTGTGTGTGTGTGTGTGTGTGTGTGTGTGTGTGTGTGTGTGTGTGTGTGTGTGTTAGGGGCGAGTGGTCATTGCCTAACTCTGGGGTGCGTTTCATCTTGCCTGAGGGAGGCGAGGAGAGTGGTCCCAAGACCCCAAGACTAGACATCAGGATACCTAGTCTAACACTTAACACACTGCTTCTCTGTTACAGTACTAAATGCATCACATTTGATTGACTTACTGTGATTTTCCTTATTGTGAATAAATATTAAAACATATATTAATTTCAAATTTCCTCTACTATTCTATTTTTCAAATTTTCAGATATTGTAATAATCTGATTTACAGTCTTTAATTCAAAATATAAAATTTAACATTTTCGGGCTAGATATAAGATACCTTTTGCACACAGGCTTTTGGTTATTATCTGTATGGGGGAATTTCCGACCTATGTTAAGTGTGCATACATGGAACATAATGTCCTTTCATGCTCATTTCTTTCAATATGTATTCTGACCTTTAACTTAAAGCATAATAACAGCATGCTATTATTTTGGGGTGGAGATCAAAGAAATGAAGGTGTGTCTACAGATGCGCCATATTCTGACCTCGATTTAATTCCCTCACCATTATGCGTGATGAAAACGATGAATAAGGTTAAGCAACCTACTTTATTTTTCCCCATAGAAATAACACCATTCTCCATGCACTGTAACTTACAAAATTGATAAGAGCTATTGATAAGAGCTAGGTAAAGGAGTAAGCCGTTTGCATAAGGGGATTGTAAATATAAGTGACTATTGTTTTCTATCTATTTTACTTTATGATCGCTAGAGACAAATGTGAAACCAGTTCTATGGCACCAATGGCAGCAAACTGAAGCATATCAACGTATCACCCACATTGAGGTAAATGCTGGCCTTATAACTTGCAGGGATGACATTTGGATACCCGAAATTCTCCAAGTTTTTTCATGTAAAATATTAGCCACTATTTGTAGCCACCATTAGTTATACCCATATAATTAGGAATTACAATACTAATAGTATTAATTTAATATGACCTCTATGGTTATACCGACATAGATTTAGAACTGTCACTTTTGTGCAACTTCCTTACATTTTGCGTCATTCCATTACATCATTAGTTTACCTTTCTTTTCACTGACACGTTCCTGTGGTTGTTCCTGAGGATCGCTAGCAATAGTGGATCATCCTAGGCTAATATATTACAAGTTGTGCAATCATTTGGGACATGTAGCCGATTTGAATCGTTATGGAACGCAGACCCTACGTAGCAGTTTACACCTGAAGCCATGGCGCATGGTTCTCGACGACTGGACAGTTGTTATCAGTTCCATGTTTAGTGAGGATTATTAGGGTAGATTTATAGACTACCATATAGACGACTGTTAAACTTTTCTCACCTTCCAATATATTATGGCTTGAACAATTGAATATGGAAACCTTACTTCCAGGATGAACCAAACCAATGTATCAATACACAACAGCTGTTTTTTTTAAATGATTCATATATACAGTGATTCATATATAAGTATTCACACCCCTTTACTTTTACCAAATGTTGTTGTGTTACAGCCTGAATTTAAAATTGATTACATTTAAATGTTGTGTCACTGATCCACACACTGTACCCCATAATGTCAAAGTGGAATTTTGTTTGTAGAAAATGTAAAAGATATATTTAAAAATGAAAAGGTGGATTGTCTTGAGTCAATAAGTATTCAACCCCATTGTTATGAAAAGCTTAAATAAGTTCAAGTGTAAATATGTGCTTAACAAATCACACAACGAGTGGCATGGACTCATTCTGTGTTCAATAATATCAAATCAAATATAATTTTATTTGTCACATGCGCCGAATACAACAGGTGTAGAACTTACAGTGAAATTCTTACTTACAAGCCCTTAAACAGCAATGCAGTTTTTCGGCCTTCCTCTGACATCGCCTGGTATAGAGGTCCTGGATGGCAAGAAGCTTGGCCCCAGTGATGCAGTGGGCCGTACGCACTACACTCTGAAGTGCCTTGCGGTCGGAGGCCGAGCAGTTACCATACCAGCCGGTGTTGCAACCAGTCAGGATGCTCTCGATGGTGCAGCTGTAGAACTTTTTAAGGATCTGAGGACCCATGACAAATCTTTTCAGTCTCCTGAGGGGGATAAGGTATTATCGTGCCTTCTTCACGACTGTCTTGGTGTGTTTGGACCATGATAGTTTGTTGGTGATGTGGACACCAAGGAATTTGAAGCTCTCAACCTGCTCTACTACAGCCCTGTTGATGAGAATGGGGGCATGCTTGGTCCTCCTTTTTCTGTAATCCACAATCATCTCCTTTGTCTTGATCACGTTGAGGGAAAGTTTGTTATCCTGGCACCAGACTGCAAGGTCTCTGACCTCCTCCCTATAGGCTGTCTCATCGTTGTCCGTTGAGGCCTACCAGTGTTGTGTCTTCAGAAAATGTAATGATGGTGTTGGAGTTGTGCTTGGCCATGCAGTCATGGGTGAACAGGGAGTACAGGAAGGGACTGAGCATGCACCCCTGAGGGGCCCCTGTGTTGAGGATCAGCGTAGCAGATGTGTTATTACCTACCCTTACCACCTGGGGGCGGCCCGTCAGGAATTCCAGGATCCAGTTGCAGAGGGAGGTGTTTAATCCCAGGGTCCTTAGCCTAGCTTAGCTTAGCTTAGAGCTTTATGGGCACTATGGTGTTGAACACTGAGCTGTAGTCAATGAATAGCATTCTCACGTATGTGTTCCTTTTTTCCAGGTGTGAAGCGCAATAGAGATTGCATCCTATGTGGATCTTTTGGGCGGTATGTAAATTGGAGTGGGTCTAGAGTTTCTGGGATAATGGTGTTAATGTGAGCCATGACCAGCCTTTCAAAGCACTTCAATTGCTACGGGTCGAGTGCTGCGGGTCGGTAGTCATTAAGGTAGGTTACCTTGGTGTTCTTGGGCACAGGGACTACGGTGGTCTGCTTGAAACATGTTGGTATTAAAGACTCGGTCAGGGACAGGTTGAAAATGTCAGTGAAGACACTTGCCAGTCGGTCAGCCCATGCTTGGAGTACATGTCCCGGTAATCCGTCTAGCCCTATGGCCTTGTGAATGTTGACCTGTTTACAGGTCTTACTCACATCGGCTACGGACAGCGTGATCACACAGTCATCTGGAACAGCTGATGCTCTCATGCATGCTTCAGTGTTGCTTGCCTCTAAGCGAGCATATAAGTTATTTAGCTCGTCTGGTAGGCTCGTGTCACAGGTAGCTCGCAGCTGTGTTTCCCTTTGTAGTCTGTAATAGTTTGCAAGCCCTTCCACATTCGACAAGCGTCATAGCCGGTGTAGTACGATTCAATCTTAGTCCTGTATTGACATATTGCTTGTTTGATGGTTCGTCGGAGGGCATAACAGAATGTATTATAAGTGTCCGGGTTAGAGTCCCGCTCCTAAAAAGCTGCAGCTCTACCCTTTAGCTCAGATGTTTAGATGTTACCTGTAATCCATGGCTTCTGTACATACAGTCACTGTGGTTAACATGATTTTTTTGTAACTACTCCATCTCTGTACCCCACACATTCAATGATCTGTAAGCTCACTCAATCAACATTTTTTTTACATTTTAGTCATTTAGCAGACGCTCTTATCCAGAGCAACTTACAGTAGAGTGCATAAATTTTATTACATTTTTACATACTGAGACAAGGATATCCCTACCGGCCAAACCCTCCCTAACCCGGACGACGCTATGCCAATTGTGCGTCGCCCCACGGACCTCCCGGTTGCGGCCGGCTGCGACAGAGTCTGGGCGCGAACCCAGCCCAGCATGGGCGCGAACCCAGAGACTCTGGTGGTGTGCCCTAGACCACTGCGCCACCCAGGAGGTCAAGTAGTACATTGAATCAAGTAGTACATTTCAAGCACAGATTCAACCACAAAGACCAGGGAGGTTTTACAATGCTTTAAAAAGAAGGGCACCGATTGGTAGATGTGTAAAAATAATAATAATTAGATAACAGCAGATGCTGAACATCCCTTTGAGCATGGTGTTTATTAATTAGGCTTTGGATGGTGTATCAATACACTCAGTCACAACAAAGTTACAGGTCTCATTCTTAACTATGTTGCCGGAAAGGAAGGAAACTGCTCAGGGATTTCACCATGAGGCCAATGGTGATTTTAAAACAGTTACAGAGTTTAATAGTTGTGATATGAGAAAACATTGCAGGTGCTCCACAATACTAACCTAAATGACAGAGTGAAAAGAAGGAAGCTTGTACAGAATAAAAAATATCCAAAACATGCATCCTGTTTTCAAAAAGGCATTAAAGTAATACTGCAAAAAATAAAAAGGAATAGAAGTGTTATGTTTTCTGGTTGCTGCATCATGTTATGGGTACTGTATGCGTGCCATCGGCAAGGACTGGGGAGTTTTTAGGATAAAAAGAAACGGAAAACACCAGAGGCAAAATCTTAGAGGAGAACCTGGTCCAGTCTTCTTCACGACAGACACTGGGAGACAAATTCACCTTTAAGCAGGACAATAACCTAAAACACAAGGCCAAATCTACACTGGAGTTGCATACCAAGACAACAATGAATGTTCCAGAGTGGCCTAATTACAGTTTTGAATTAAATCGTCTTGAAAAATCCATGGCAAGACTTGAAAATGGCTTTCTAAAAATTATGAACAACTTGAAAGAGTTGAAGAATTTTTTAAAGAATATTGGGCAAATATTTTACAATCCAGGTCTTCAAAGATCTTAGAGTCTTACTGTCACGTTCCTTACCTGTTTTCTGTTATTTTTGTATGTGTTTAGTTGGTCAGGGCGTGAGTTGGGGTGGGCATTCTATGTTTTGTGTTTCTATGTTTAGGTCATTGGAAATTAGCCTTATATGGTTCTCAATCAGGGACAGGTGTTTGACGTTTCCTCTGATTGAGAACCATATAAAGGTAGGCTGTTCACACTGTTTGTTTGTGGGTGGATGTCTTCCGTGTCTGTGTATGTTGCACCACACGGGACTGTTTCGGTTTGTTCGTTCGTTTATGTAGTCTGTACCTGTTTCATGCGTTCTTCGTGTTTATGTAAGTTCGTTTGTTCAGGTCTGTTGACTTCGTTTGTTATTTTGTAGTTTGTTGAAGTGTTTTCGTGTCTTCGTCTTTTCCTTTATTAAACGTTATTATGGATTCAACATACGCTGCGCTTTGGTCCAACTTTGGTCCAACATACGCTGCGCTTTGGTCCTCTTCGTCCGAAGAGGAGGAGGACAACCGTTACAGAACCACCCACCAACCATGGATCAACCGTTACACTTACCCAGAAAGACTCACAGCTGTAATTGCTGCCAAATGTGTTTCTAACATATTTTGTCTCAGGGTGATGAATACTTATCAAACAAATATATTAGTGTTTTTATTTGTCATAATTTTTAAATAAATGTTCCAATTATTCTTCCACTTTGACATTAGAGTATTTTATGTAGATCACTAACCAAAAATGACAACTAAATCCCTTTAATCCCACTTTGTAACACAACAAAATGTGGAAAAAGTCAAGGGGTGTGAATACTGAAGCCTAAAATGTTTCTAAATAATCTACAAGATCAGAGTATTTTAAAATCTACCAATTGGGTGTGAAACGGAGACAAATATGCATATATTTAGATGGATTTCTTTAATTGATCCCTATATTCTTAAACAATGTATTCTAGCAAGTCTGTCAACAAAATTTGAAGTAAAGGTACACACGTACTTAAAGGAATGGCTTAATATAAATGTGCTGAAAACCCTATTGAATGAAAACTCAATGAGAAAATCTGTTTGCCAGCAAGTGGGAGGATTTTCAGTGGTTGAATTACATTTACTCAGTGTGCGCAAGTTAGACACACCTGTAAGGCGCATTACACACCTGCATTAAGTAAGTCTGAATACCAACTATTTAGAAGTGCATAGGAAAGGTGTACTTTTACTAAATGTGAATCAGGCCCTATGAGAACAACCAGAAATAGTACAATAATATAGTTTAAATCTACTGACACAAGACAAAAAATACTTCTCACTCTAAATGAGTCTGTCCACTACTATGCATGTGCTGATGCACTACATGTCTCCACATGTGTGCAGTAGCCTAGCTCTAGTGTGCATACATTGGTTTGTTTGTTGCTTTGTTTATTTATTTTTTCTTGGTGAACAGGAGTACCTCTAAATTATGGAGTAGCAGTCCCCTTTCTCTCCTAAAGAAAAAATAACATCTGTCCGCCAAATGGAGAGCTTAGTGGTATTGTATAATTAATGGTAAAAGCCTCCAGAGCCAACCATAAAATATACATCTACTAGTCTGGACCTTGATAACAAAGAGAGAGAGAATGTGGAGGGAGGAGACGAGAGGGAGGGTGAGAGAGACAGCCAGTGAGGTAGAGAGAGAAGGAAAGAAGAGTTTGAGGGAAAAGGTTGAAAGGAAGCACATAAGTATATTTATCTCTTTGTAGCAGTGAGTGGATTGAAGAAGGGGTCAGTGAAGATATCGTACGGTCACAAACGGACTCTCTGAAACTGTGAGTCTCACGTGGTACCCCTCCAATCCTCACATTCATCCAACCCCAATCTCTATCCTTCTCCAATACCACACTGCCCCTTACACTACCCTCCAACTTCCCCTGGGGCTGGAAGTGTACAAGGCCCCTGCGTTGACTCCACAGTGTCATTGGGTGGCTGGTGATGTGTCATTGGGAGGCTGAATTTGCGGGTGTAAAAATCTCGGTTTTGAGGTAAATAGTGTCGTGAGTGTTATATCTGAGTGCTGATTCAAGTGGGGTTAACACCAGTGGGAGTGAAATTGACAAAACATGCGGTGAATAAACAAAGTGTTATCCAGGTGGTGTTGCTATTACTGAACTGTGTTGAGTTCATTTCCATTAACTGTCTTGGAGTGAAAAAGACACGGGAGGGGTCTCATGATCATATTTCCCAGCATGCTTTGTTGCAGGTTTCTTTTTTATAATAGTTTGTTTTAATAGCTATGTTTCTGCATGCACATTGATTGATGAATTGATCTTATAAAACACAAAGATAAATAACATACATTTTTCTAAACCAATCCAATCTGTAAAACGTATTTCCCCCATTATTGAGCTGGTTGTTCCATTTTAAGGTTTAGGTAGGGTCATTTAGAGATATTCTCTACATTGGCAGTCATTTCAACTGCAGATTGCGGGTGATGCCAAGTTCAAATTGTTGGATAGTTTTTAACTCCGGCTAGATTCCAATAGGAATTATATAACACGTTACAAGCCAGCATAATATGACTTGCCAATGTGACTACTGCAGTAGTCTGAAACTGCAGTAGTTTCAGACTACAATATTACGATAAAACTAGGCTGTTGAAGAATGGTATTGTCAACAATACATTTTTATTGTAATCTAATTATGATAAAATATTATTTTAGACACTCACTTGGTGAAGGCTACAGGAATGACATCCATTAATGCAACAACCATCTCTCTGTCACTAACAAACACAGTCAGGGGTGGTACAGGTACCTCTAAAATCCACTCGAAAGGCAACCTGGAAAATAATTATGTAAATAAGGCTTTACACCCTACAATGTTAAAACAACACCCAACAACGTGTTACACCACAGGTGTTAATTCTCAAACACTGAAAAGTGTAAAAGCATCAGTTCTAATAAAGAATGGAATGGAATCCAGATCGATTTATAATTGGTCAGGTGAGAACATGCAGAACCCTGGACCTCGACACCAACGCAGCATCTGATTGGCTGTCAGGGTTGAACAGGAAGACAGGGTGGAGGTCCTTCGCTAAGGGTAGCGTAATGTAACCCTAACCTATTGAAAATACTCACACACACAACTCACTGACAGACAGAAATAATCTGCTGCTCTGAGGATATAACCATCACACATACACACTCACCATGAAGCCAAATTGTAAATTAAAGTGTGATTCCTTGTTCTATGATTGTTGTCCACCCTAAATGTAATTTTTTTGTACCTAAAAATGCATATTGCTTACACAGACACACACAGATGTGTGCGGAAACAAACACTGCAGACCTCCCTGGGTTATCATCATGTGGTGCTGGGCCTAGACTTGGGTCAATAATTCCCAACTGCTTTGTTCATTGATTACTGATTGAAAAATGATTGTCTGAGGAGTAAACACAGGAGCACTCTGCCTAAGGGTCAGAGGGGAATACAGATCCACTTAGATTTACAACTGGACTGATAGAGAATGTGTGTGTGTGTGTGAGAGACAGGGAAATAGAGTGAGTGTGTGTATGTGCACGCACAGGGTATTACAGAGGCATAAACATCTGTGTAGATTCATGCAAGATGGGTTATAGGACCTCACGTTGTGCAAGGGGGCATTGTCATGCTGAAACAGGAAAGGGCCTTCCCCAAACTGTTGCCACAAGGTTGAAAGCACATAATCGTCTAGAATAACATTGTATGCTGTAGCATTAAGATTTCACTTCCCTGGAACTAAGGGACCTGGCCCGAACCATGAAAAACAGCCCCCGACCCTTATTCCTCCTCCACCAACTTTACAGTTGGCACTATGCATTGGGGCAGGAAGCGTTCTCCTGGCATCCGCCAAACCCAGATTCGTCTGTCAGACTGCCAGATGGTGCAGCGTGATTCATCACTCTAGAGAACCCGTTTCCACTGCTCCAGAGTCCAATGGCGGCGAGCTTTACACCACTCCAGCCAACGTTTGGCATTGTGCATGGTGATCTTAAGCTTGTGTGCGACTGCTCAGCCATGGAAACCCATTTCATGAAGTTCCCGACGAACAGCACTTGTGCTCATTCCTTCCAGAGGCAATTTGGAACTCGGTAGTGTGTGATGCAATCAAGGACAGATGATTTTTACGTGCTTCAGCACTTGGTGGTCCTGTTCTGTGAGCTTGTGTGTCCTACCACTTCGCGGCTGAGCCGTTGTTGCTCCTAGATGTTTCTACTTCAAAACAGCACTTCAATTGACCGGGGCAGCTCTAGCTGGGCAGAAATTTGACGCTGACTTGATGGAAAGGTGGTGATGATGGTGCCACATTGAAAGTCACTGAGCTCTTCAGTAAGTCCATTTGACTGCCAATGTTTGTCTATGGAGATTGCATGGTGGTGTGCTAAATTTTATAGACCTGTCAGCAACAGGTGTGGCTGAAATAGCCAAATCCACAAATTTAAATGACTCTCACAAACCAATCTGGCCCCATCTGACACAATAACCTGGATTATAGTGACACCTGCTGGAAACCACTTAACACAAATTATGCTGGTAAATATTTCGATGCTGGTAACAACTGAACATAACAACCCTGAGAACCACCAGAACCTGTTAGCGTCAATTGAGACAAATCAGTGTGAGAAAGAGAGACAACGCATTGATCCACTCCTTTAATTCATCAACAACATTCTGTGCAAATACTCTACAAATAACACACACGAAAAGCATTCACGTGCATGCGCACAAGCACACCTCAAAAGAGGAATTGATGGTTGATCATACAAGCACCCAGCCATGATTATCAGTCTTTCACATAACAAAAGAAATACAAATCCCTTTACACAATTACACACACTCAAACAAGAGACCACAGAACACAAGGGCAACTTAATTCACAATCTGAAATACACATCTCATAATCATTATTTTGAGAAAAAATACATAAATGTATTAGAATTTAAAATAGTATTTGCATACAAATATTGAAATTGTTAACATAAAAAAAATGTGTCTTTAACAATTTTGTGTCAGCTCTTCTCTATGCTTATATGGTTACATTGATAGCTGGTTTCTACATGGTAGACTGTCCATTCTCCTATTCAACTCTAAGTACCAGACATAAAAGTCTTTAGTCAATCCCCTAATGTGCATATTACCACGTTAACCATTTCAGTGTCACGACATACGTAGAGCGCTAGTTTTTCCTCCTATGAAGTCCCGGTGCATAAGAATGTCGTACAAAATTAAAAATACAAAACATCAGAAGAAACTAAAAATACACACAACACAGGAGGCTGCTGAGGGGAGGACGGCTCATACTAATGTCTGGAACGGAATTCATGGAATTGCATCAAATACATGGAAACTGTACGTTTGATGTATTTGATACCATTCCATTAATTCCGCTCCAGCCATTACCACGAGCCTGTCGTCCCCAATTAAGGTACCATCAACCTCCTGTGACATAACTATTGAAGTGCCTTGTGGGTAGTCATTTGTACCCAACAATCAAGATGACAGAAAGAGAAACAAAGAAAAAGGTTTACATGAAAAACACTGGTAGGACAGAATGCAGTAACATGGCTACCGCTGTAAACTCTGTGTGCTTCAAGAAGATGCACAAGGCTTTTCACGTCTCGATTTTCAAAGCATTAAGCTAAGAACATTAACCACTTCATAGTTAAGAACACTACAACAATATAGAAGACAATTAAATGCATTCTACAAGTACCAATATCACTCCATAAAAACACAACCTTATGGAACAAACCTTGGAAAGCTTTTCAGAATTCACAGATAAATTGGGAAACTAAATGCATAGAAACTGTAAATGACTTGGCAACTTGAAATACTTTTATTTCTATGACAGAATTTAAGTAATTTTGGACTGACCAAATAGTTTCAAATACATGCAATTTAAAAAGTTACATTTCTTTTGGACATCCGAGCAACCTTGAAGGAATTTTATTTGAGTCAGATAAGGATGTTCATTTGATAGGGACGATATACAAAACCTTGCCAGGAGCATATCAAACTGACAATCTCTTAGAAAAAAAGAAAGGATTGGAACCAAGACTTAAAAAGAACTGATGTTGGCACAAGATGGAGGGAAAGGTGGAGCATAACTAATGAAATTAATGTTAACGAAAATGCTTAACCCAGTATAAACCAATCTATAGAATTGATGATACAGTACAAGAGACAAAATTCACAAATTCTACAGCACAACAGCAGAGTCATGTCCCAAGTGTAAAACTATAATGGGTGTGTTCTGGGCGTTTGTAATATTCAGAACGGATATCAGATTCAATTTGCCATTAACAATGGACAGAGTGCATGGACGCTTGGACACTGGACGCTTGGGATGAGGAGTAGGGTTGATCCGAATGTTCTGACCTCACAACGGCAGTCAAGCACCCAAGCTAACTGGCTAAAGTTGGCTAGCTACTGTACTTCGACATAAATGAGAGAACACCCCATTCTGAACATTTTATTTCACCCTAGCAGAGCTGGTTAGGGTGTTTTCATGTTGTCTAGAGCGTTGGTGACCGTAACTGTGCTGCCGGCAACAACTGAATTACGGTTTTTGCTGATGTTTACTGACACCGTTCATATTCAATGGGTGTTTGTAAAATCATCAGTTATTCTGCACTCAGACCAGAGTGCTCTGAAATCGGATATCCAGAGTGAATTTACAAACGCATCCAATAATCCAGTCTTTTTTTGTAGGCGGAGCTAGAAAGTTGGCTGTCAGAAGTATTACAATGTTACTCTTAATCCGTCAGTATGCATATTTCAAGACATGGAATATAGGGGTGTTGAGATACCCAATGATACGATTATTTTCTTTTCTCAAAGCACTGGAGATGGGGGTGTGTGCTAATGGGTCTGGGCAGGTGTGATGTAGTTGATGTTTGTGTGATGTTGTCCGTTGTGTGCTTTGTAAAACATCAAATAAAATTAAATCTTACAACAACAAAAAAGAAGATTCACAATGCTCTAGCTTGAGGAAGTAAGAGCTAAACTCACGTACTGAATGGATGTAGGTGTGATTGTTGTTTTAACGGTTGGGAGTAACCTCATTAAGACCGGAGTGGAAAAGCAAGACTCTGGGATACAGTAAACAGTAAAACAACATGTTTTCAACATTAAGACAACATGATGAAGTTGTCTTAAGACCAGAGGCTGTAGTTTGTCAGTAAGTCCAGTTTATCTTCTTTCATCTCTCTAAAGCCCTTTAGTTGTATAGTAAGTCAGCTACAACAAAACTGGGCCACAACTATTAGTCTATTTTAAGACGTCATTTACATGATGCTCTTAACCCCTTCAGTGACATATACCTGCCGTTGGCTGCTTTCTAAAACCACTGTAGTTTCCCTGGGCATCTGGACATAGCACCCTCCTCTTCTCTTCGTACAATTCTCCTATTCGGAATGTTTCTTGCGTTGCTGCTATAATGCATTACAATATCTAGGAATATCCAGCCATATACAACTCATCCTTGTATTGGAACATGTCCCTTTGCCATTCCCTGAGTGGTTTGTCTGTCTATAGCACAGTCTGAAATGGCACCCTACTCCCTAGTGCACTACTTTTGGCTGGAAGTGCACTGTATGGAATCGAGCACCATTTCAACTTGCCCTCCGTCTATCTCAGTACATGGATTCACTGTCTCTGAGGTTTCCAAACGGCAGACTGAAGGTGCTGCCCAGTCTCTTGGTGACTCCTCCCCCTTCCCTGTTTTTCTTCCTGTTCCAGTTGAGTAAGGAGACGGAGCTCTGGGCCTTAGCCCCACCCATGGACCGTTGCCAAGCGTTCTCTTTGTCTCCACTGGGGGAGAGCATCACTGACCTCCTCTCCACCTGAACAAACACAACACACATTACTGATGACCCAAAGCACTCACACACATGCAGACACAGTAATACATACACACAGACAAAATCACTCGAACGCACACACAACTACCTGTGTTTCGTGTGTGTGCAGTGCTATGAAACATACCTGTGTGTCGTGTGTGTGCAGTGTGATGACGCCGAGCTCCACTCCTCGGTCACTGCAGCTCTTCAGGTTGTGAACCACCTCTCCATGTTTAGCCCACTTACAGTTCTCTCCATCCACCGCCACGATGTAGTCCCCCTCTCTCAGACCTGCCTCCTGAGAACACACACATACACAGTATATTTCAGTGGGGCATGAAATACTGTACATTTTCAGTTTGAGGAAATAGGAATAATAGGAATGCAAAGGAGGGTTAAGACGAGAGACAGGGTACTACCATCTCACCTCAGCACATCCCCCCGGCACGACTCCAGCCACCAGAACAGGAGAGTCTCCTCTGAGAGTTAGCCCCAGACCGCCCTCCCCTCGCTGGAGACACACCAAACGCACCGGCCCCCAGCGCGCCCGTGCACAGAACACTGACAAGGGACCCTGCAGGGGAGACAGCGAGAGACCATCTTCATTATAGAACTCATCATTCATTTAAAAAACATCACCATCAAAATCAGTCAGTCATCGGCGTCCTCATTTACATTTAACTCATTTAGCAGACGCTCTTATCCAGAGCCACCTACAGTTAGTGCATTCATCTTAAGACGGCTAGGTGGAATGAACATCATCCTCGTCCTCATTGTCACCATAATCAGTCTTACCATTTGTATTTTATTTATTTAACTAGGCAAGTCAGTTAATTAAGAACAAATTCTTATTTACAATGATGGTCTGCCAAAAGGCTTCCTGCGGGGACGGGGGCTGGGATTAAAAATAAAAAATATACGACAAAAAAAGAATACAAGAGGAACACCACAACACTACATAAAGAGAGACCTAAGACAACAACATAGCATGGCAGCAACACAAGACAACATTGCATGGTACCAACACAACAGGGTAGCAGCACAAAACACGGTACAAACATTATTGGGCACAGACAGCAGCACAAAGGGCAAGAAGGTAGAGACAACAAAACATCATGTGAAGCAGCCACAACTGTCAGTAAGAAAGAGAGTGTCCATGATTGAGTCTTTGAATGAAGAGATTGAGATAAAACTGTCCAGTTTGAGAGTTTTTTGCAGCTCGTTACAGTTGCTAGCTGCAGTGAACTGAAAAGACGAGCGACCCAGGGAGGTGTGGTTTGGGGACCTTTAACAGAATGTTACTGGCAGAACGGTGTTGTATGTGGAGGATAAGGGCTGCAGTAGGTATCTCAGATAGTGGGGAGAGGCCTAGAGGGTTTTATAAATAAGCATCAACCAGTGGGTCTTGCGAAGCGTATACAGAAATGGCCAGATTACAGAGGAGTATAGAGTGTAGTGATGTGCCCTATAAGGAGCATTGGTGGCAAATCTGATAGCCGAATGGTAAAGAACCGCTCGATAGCACCCTTACCTGTCGATCTATAAATTACATCTCAGTAATCTAGCATGGGTAGGATGGTCATCTGTAATCAAAGCGATTACGATAGAGGAAACCAAGTCTAGATTTAACCTTACCCTGTAGCTATGATAAGTGCTGAGAGAAGGACAGTGTACCATCTAGGCATACTCCCAAGTACTTGTATGAGGTGACTACCTCAAGCTCTAAACCCTCAAAGGTAGTAATCACACTTGTGGGGAGAGGGGCATTCTTCTTACCAAACCACATGACATTAGTTTTGGAGGTGTTCAGAACAAGGTTAAGGGCAGAGAAAGCTTGTTGGACACTAAGAAAGCTTTGTTGTAGAGGGTTTAACACATAATCCAGGGAGGAGCCAGCTGAGTATAAGACTGTATATCTGTATATAAATGGATGAGAGAGCTTCCTTCTGCCTGAGCTATGTTGTTGATGAAAATTGAGAAGAGCGTGGGGCCTAGGATCGAGCTTTGGGTACTCCCTTGGTGACAGGCAGTGGTTGAGACAGCAGATGTTCTGACTTTATACACTGCACTCTTTGAGAGAGGTAGTTAGCAAACCAGGCCAAAGACCCCTCAGAGACACCAATACTCCTTAGCCGGCCCACAAGTATGGAATGGTCTACCGTATAAAAGCTTTGGCCAAGTCAATAAAAATAGCAGCACAACATTGATTAGAATCAAGGGCAATGGTGACATCAGTGACACATCCATAACCTGAGTGGAAACCAGATTGCATACCTGAGAGAATACTATAGACATCAAGAATGCCAGTCAGTTGAATATTGACAAGTTTTCCAACACTTTTGATAAACAGGGCAAAATAGAAATTGGCCTATAACAGTTAGGATCAGCTTGATCTCCCCCTTCAAATAAAGGATGCACCATGGCTGCCTTCCAAGCAATGGGAACCTCCCCAGAGAGGAGAGACAGGTTAAAAAGGTCAGAGACAGGCTTGGCGATAAATCGGGGAAGCAACCTTAAAGAAGAAAGGGTCTAAACCATCTGACCCAGATGGTCCCGTGTGGCTCAGTTGGTAGAGCATGGCGCTTGCAACGCCAGGGTTGTGGGTTTGTTTCCCACGGGGGACCAGTACAAAAAAGTATGAATGTATGTAAGTCGCTCTGGATAAGAGCGTCTGCTAAATGACTTCAATGTAATTTTTTTTTGGAGCCAAATTTAAGGAGCTCCTTTAGCACCTCTGACTCAGTGATTGCCTGCAGGGAGAAACTTTGTAGTGGGGCAGGGGAAAAAAGGGAGGAGCATCGGGGCTAGTCACATTAGAAGGGCTGGTAGATGAGGAAATGTTGGATGGGCAAGAAGGCATGGCTAAGTTGATTAGGAATCCTGACTTTAACGAAGTGGTGATTAAAGAGCTCAGCCATGTGCTCCTTGTCAGTAACAACCACATCAATATTAAGATACATGGGTAGCTGTGAGGAGGGTTTATTCTCCAGGTCTTTAACAGTTTTCCAGAACTTCTTGGGGTTAGACCCACAGAGAGAACTGATCCTTAAAGTAACTAATTGTGGCCTTCTGGATAGTCTAAGTGCACTTAGTTCTCATTTGCCTGAATGAGAGCCAGTCAGACTGAGTATGCGTGTGCCGAGTGATTTGGCAAATGGAATTCTTGACGTGGAGAAACTCTGCCAGATCATGGTACAACCAGAGGCTGAACCTGTTTTTAATTCTCATTTTCTTTATGGGGGTGTGTTTGTTAACAATTCCACTGAAAATATAAAAAAGAAGGTCCAAGTGAATTCGACAGAGGGGATCAAGTTGATTCTATACCAATTACAGAGACCAGGTAATGAAGGAAGGCTTGCTCATTAAAGTTTTTTAGCAAGCATCTGTGACCAATCAGGACAGGTCGTTTCACAGAGCAGCCATTACGAACACAGGCTGTGATCACTAAGATCATTACGGAAAACACCTGACTGATACCTATCAGGATTATTTCTAAGAATAACATCAAGGAGAGTAGCCTTTTCTGGGTGTTTGGAGTCATATCTCGTGGGATTGGTAATAATCTGAGAAATATTTAGAGAGTCCCATTGCTTTAGGACCTGGCCAGGTGGTTTAAGCATGTCCCAGTTTAGGTAACCTAGCAGGACAAATTCAGATTTAGCTAAAATGGGCCTGGAGAGAGCTTAGGGCATTTAGGGTACAGGCCGGTGCTGATGGTGGATGATAACACCCAGCAACAGTCAACAAAGAGCTATTTGAAAGTTTAACGCTTAAAACCATCATATCAAATTGTTGGGGGACAGACTTGGTGGCGACAACCGAGCAATGAATGTGTTCCTTGGTAAAAGATTGCCACTCCACCACCTTTGGAAGATCTGTCTTGCCGAAAAAGGTTATAACCAGAAAGGTTAACATCAGCGTTCAAAACAATCTTTCTTAATCACGTCTCAGTAATGACCAACACATCTGGATTGGAGCTGTGAACCCACACTTTCAATTTATCCATTTTAGGTAATAAGCTTCTAGTGTTAACGTGCAGAAAACCCAGGCTTTTACGAGAGCAGAAATCAGTGAAGCAAATACCAGAGCACATATCAGAATTGGAGCTAGCAACAGTAGATGGGCCAGGGTGTACATGCACATGTCCAGATATCATCAGCAGTAATACAATCAGGGCACGGCAGAGGACAGGCGGATCTCTACAGTGTTGATTTATGACACTTGAATGTGCATTAGATGGCAACAAGATCATATTGTATAGCAGTTTCATCAGGTAACATGAATACAAAGAGGTGGTTATAATACGATGGGAGGCCAAAAGTCTGTGTAACCAATAGAGTCAGAGTCCTGAGTGTGGGAACAAACAGTCTATCCCAAGGTTGGCTAAAAAAGCAAGTTCATAGTCAACAAAGCAAGCAGGAGTCATGAGGCAAATAGCATAAAGCACAAGAAAAAAATATTGACTTGGGGCTAGCCATTGTAAGTTCAGAGTCACTCGCCCCAACAGTGCGTGTGTGCTGGAGGCGAGTGAAAGATCGGGAGAGAGGGGGGAGTGTGGTGGGGGTACCTGTACCAGACAGGGAGAGACAGGCCAGGGCAGACAGTGAACAGAAGGCTAGGTGGAATCCAAGCAGCAGTCAACGGGAGTAGGTGTCACACCCACTTGGGAGAAGCTTTTTTTGGGAGGCAGATTCCTTGAAGAAAATTCCAGCCTATCTAGCTAGCAAGTCTGTCCGTTTTTTTCCCCACGTGGAAAAGGAGGTCTTTAGCTAGCTATATCTCTTCAGTTTCAACGAATGGTCCTTACCGACATCCAAACAAAGTTGTCCTGTGGCTGTTGTATTTGAAATCCTCTTCAGGATGTGATCAAAGCAACAATATTGTTTCTTATTGAGTTAATTTACAATTTAAGTGCCATGGCTGCATATCAGTTGAAAATAGAGGTGAATCCAGGGGGTACTGTATTGTAATGGCCTCTGCACAGATGGAGGGGGCTTCAAAAGCTTCTGCATTTGGGTGGGGAAGGCTGTGAAACCCCACTGCCATTGTTGGTGTCAAGGGCTTTGACACCCTTCACACCTCAGTGCTAATTGTCTGATCTGTTCTGTCCTAGAACGCTTGGTAGCCTTAACTTAGCATTCAGTCCCTATAAAGTCAAATATATCACTGTCATTTATTTTCTTCTTGGCTTTAAAAGCAGCTTCAGACTAAACATTACTCACTCAGTTCCAGGTTAGATGGTGTTTTTAGGTTTCTTGTGCTTCTTTCGCCATAGCATTTTCTGTATAGACCTTGGAAATAAGAATCTTTGGTAGTAGGAATCCTTCCAGGTAATTTTGTTCAAAATCAGGTTGTAGGTTTGGAGTTTTGATTTGGAGTGAAGGTTATGTTGTGGAGTGTAGAATTCTGTATATGTCCTTATGGAAAAATCAAAGTTTATCTAAATCCATCTTTTTGTAAAAACATGCTAGAAAATGTGGCAGCCCATCTGCTCATGATCTCTCTCTGCTCTCTTGTGGACCACCAAAAATGTAAAATAAAGACTTACCAGCCTTCGGAAGATGTCAGTGACTTGGACAGTGGAGAAATTGGGTGGAATTATATCAGGCTTCTGCTGGGTTTGAGCTGAGGAAGAAGAGAGAGACAAATGATAAATTACTGTTTCTAACAGATAATCTGTCAAAATAAGGAAACATTTGAGTAAATGAGGGATACAAAGTATTTTCAAAGCAGGTGCTTAGGGTCATACATAAAAATGCCCAGATGCCCATTATTTTGGCAATCATAACTAATTAAATAAAATAAAAAAAGAGATCTGTGACTTCGAAAGAGGGGTCTCAAAGGAGCATAGGGGGTTTAAATTGTGTACGCGTGTGTGTGTGTCTCAGTCAGTAGATCTCAACCCAATTGAACATTTATGGGAGATTCTGGAGTGACGCCTGAGACAGCATTTTCCATTTTCAGTGTAACATTTCTAGTGTTGATTCAGGAGTTAAATTCACTCTGCAAGGGGTATATTAACACTCAGTGGTGTAAAATAACCCCCAGAGTTAGTGTTAATAACCAGCTATTGTTTTACACTGGAGAGTAAAACAGTTTCATCAAAACCACACCCATCCTTTTCATATTTCCCAGCATGTTCTACTGCAGGTAGATACTTTAGGATTATTTTTAGTATATGTGTTTTTGCATGTACATTGATTAATCTTATGCTTCACAAAGATAAATAACAAAAATCTAAACTGATCCAAATCAGTTACTTACATTTATTGCACCCGTTACTGAAATTGTTGTTACAGTTTAAATGGTATAGATAGTCTTCTTATCAACTTTTCTAACAGTCATTCAGAATGCAGGTGTGGGTGAATAAAAACTAATTGTTGGATATCCTAACTGGCTGGATTCCAATAAGAATTACACATCCCTTTGCATAATGTGATTTACAGGCCTGATGTGGCCTGTAAACCAGGAGATTCATAACACCACTGTGTTAGGGTAAAACTAAGCAATCAAAGTAAGGCCTTATGATATAAGTATTGCATAGTCATAGATAATAATGATAGCATTTGCCTTGGTACTCACTCAGTGAAAACCACAGGCCTTTAGAATGAAATACTTAAACAACCATGTCTTGGTCACTAACAAATACTGTCATGGGTGGTAACTCTACAATTCACTCAAAAAGAAAAAGCAACCAGGAATATATGATAATTAGGCTTTACACCTTATAGTATTAAAACACCAAAAAATTATTTACTGTAACACTAAAACGGTGTTAATTTCATACACTGAGAAAGCACTGTGTGTCATCAGGGCAAAGGGTGGCTACTTTGAAGAATCTGAAATAACAAATATTTTGATTTGTTTAACACTTTTGTTGGTTACTACATGATTCACGCAGGAAGCGGCGCAGGTCCTAATCCAGGCACTTGTCATCTCCCGTCTGGATTACTGCAACTCGCTGTTGGCTGGGCTCCCTGCCTGTGCCATTAAACCCCTACAACTCATCCAGAACGCCGCAGCCCGTCTGGTGTTCAACTTTCCCAAGTTCTCTCACGTCACCCCGCTCCTCCGCTCTCTCCACTGGCTTCCAGTTGAAGCTCGCATCCGCTACAAGACCATGGTGCTTGCCTACGGAGCTGTGAGGGGAACGGCACCTCCGTACCTTCAGGCTCTGATCAGGCCCTACACCCAAACAAGGGCACTGCGTTCATCAACCTCT
This sequence comes from Salvelinus fontinalis, assembly GCF_029448725.1. Lineage (NCBI taxonomy): Eukaryota > Metazoa > Chordata > Actinopteri > Salmoniformes > Salmonidae > Salvelinus > Salvelinus fontinalis. Next base: position 33,496,083 of record NC_074669.1, on the reverse strand, counting down.
GGCCTGCTCGCCTCCCTACCTCTGAGGAGGTACAGTTCCCGCTCAGCCCAGTCAGGACTGTTCGCTGCTCTGGCACCCCAATGGTGGAACAAACTCCCTCACGACGCCAGGTCAGCGGAGTCAATCACCACCTTCCGGAGACACCTGAAACCCCACCTCTTTAAGGAATACCTAGGATAGGATAAAGTAATCCTTCTAACCCCCCCCCCCTTAAAAGAGTTAGATGCACTATTGTAAAGTGGTTGTTCCACTGGATATCATAAGGTGAATGCACCAATTTGTAAGTCGCTCTGGATAAGAGCGTCTGCTAAATGACTTAAATGTAAATGTAATGTAAATTCCAAGTGTTATTTCATAGTTTCGATGTCTTCACTATTATTCTACAATGTAGAAAATAGTAAAAATAAAGAAAAACCCTTGAATGAGTAGATGTGTCAAAACCTTTGCCTGGACTCTGTATTTAAAATAGGACAAGTTTGACTAGAGCGCATTTAAGTCTGGCCAATACTATACAGTGCATTCGGAAATTATTCAGACCCCTTGACATTTTACACATTCCACAGTTATAGCTGTATTCTAAAATGGATTTTTTTTAATTTTTATTCCTCATGAAATCTACACACAATACCCTATAATGACAAAGCGAAAACAAGTTTAGACATTTTTGAAAATATATATATATAAAAAAAAAAATACCTTATTTACATAAGTTCAGGCCCTTTGCGTTTCCATTGATCATCCTTGGGATGTTTCCACAACTTGATCAATTGATAGGACATGATTTGGAAAGGCACACACCTGTCTATATAAAAAGGTCCCACAAGTTGACAATGCACGTCAGAGGGAAAAAAGCAAGCCATGAGGTCAAAGGAATTGTCCGTAAAGTTCCGAGACAGTATTGTGTCGAGGCACAGATCTGGGGAAGGGTACCAAAAACAAGTCTGCAGCATTGAAGGTCCCCAAGAACACAGTGGCCTCTAACATTTTTAAATCGAAGAAGTTTGGAACCACCAAGACTCTTCAAAGAGCTACAGTGGTTTCTCATTTAACCTCTTGGGTAGGGGGCAGTATTTTCAAGTCCGAATGAAGGTAGGCCTTGAAATACATCCACAGGTACACCTCCAATTGACTCAAATTATGTCAATTAGCCCATCAGAAGCTTCTAAAGCCATGACATCATTTTCTGGAATTTTCCAAGCTTTTTAAAAAGGCACAGTCAACTTAGTGTAATTAAACTTCTGACCCACTGGAATTGTGATACAGTGAACTATAAGTGAAATAATCTGTCTGTAAACAATTGTTGGAAAAATTACTTGTGTCATGCACAAAGTAGATGTCCTAACCGACTTGCCAAAACTAGTTTGTTGATAAGAAATTTGTGGAGTGGTTGACAAACGAGTTAATGACTCCAGCCTAAGTGTACAGTATATCACAAAAGTGAGTACACCCCTCACATTTTTGTAAATATTTGAGTATATCTTTTCATGTGACAACACTGAAGAAATGACACTTTGCTACAATGTAAAGTAGTGAGTGTACAGCTTGTATAACAGTGTAAATTTGCTGCCCCCTCAAAATAACTCAACACACAGCCATTAATGTCAGCACGGTGGCCAAGACCATACAGAGGTTTAACTGGACAGGTTCCACTCAGAACAGGCCTCGCCATGGTCGACCAAAGAAGTTGAGTACACGTGTTCGGCGTCATATCCAGAGGTTGTCTTTGGGAAATAGACGTATGAGTGCTGCCAGCATTGCTGCAGAGGTTGAAGGGGTGGGGGGTCAGCCTGTCAGTGCTCAGACCATACGCCGTACACTGCATCAAATTGGTCTGCATGGCTGTCGTCCCAGAAGGAAGCCTCTTCTAAAGATGATGCACAAGAAAGCCCGCAAACAGTTTGCTGAAGACAAGCAGACTAAGGACATGGATTACTGGAACCATGTCCTGTGGTCTGATGAGACCAAGATAAACGTATTTGGTTCAGATGGTGTCAAGCGTGTGTGGCGGCAACCAGGTGAGGAGTACAAAGACAAGTGTGTCTTGCCTACAGTCAAGCATGGTGGTGGGAGTGTCATGGTCTGGGGCTGCATGAGTGCTGCCGGCACTGGGGAGCTACAGTTCATTGAGGGAACCATGAATGCCAACATGTACTGTGACATACTGAAGCAGAGCATGATCCCCTCCCTTCGGAGACTGGGCCGCAGGGCAGTATTCCAACATGATAACGACCCCAAACACACCTCCAAGACAACCACTGCCTTGCTAAAGAAGCTGAGGGTAAAGGTGATGGACTGGCCAAGCATGTCTCCAGACCTAAACCCTATTGAGCATCTGTGGGGCATCCTCAAACGGAAGGTGGAGGAGTGCAAGCTCTCTAACATCCACCAGCTCCGTGATGTCGTCATGGAGGAGTGGAAGAGGACTCCAGTGGCAACCTGTGAAGCTCTGGTGAACTCCATGCCCAAGAGGGATAAGGTAGTGCTGGAAAATGATGGTGGCCACACAAAATCTTGACACTTTGGGCCCAATTTGGACATTTGGTGCCCAAGAACCCAGCAGCAGGGACTGGGACTGGGAGACTAGTCAGGATCAAGGGAAAGATGAACGGAGCAAAGTACAGAGAGATCCTTGATGAAAACCAGCTACAGAGCGCTCAGGACCTCAGGCTGGGGAGAAGATTCACCTTCCAACAGGACAACAATGACCCTAAGCACACAGCCAAGACCACGCAAGAGTGGCTTTGAGACAAGTCTCCGAATGTCCTTGAGTAGCCCAGCCAGAGCCCAGACTGGAACCCAATCAAACATCTTTGGAGAGACCTGAAAATAGCTGTGCAGCGACACTCCCCATCCAACCTGACAGAGCTTGGGAGGATCTGCAGAGAAGAATGGGAGAAACTCCCCAAATACAGGTGTGCCAAGCTTGTAGCGTGATACCCAAGAAGACTCTAGGCTGTAATCACTGCCAAAGGTGCTTCAACAAAGTACTGAGTAAAGGGTCTGAATACTTAAATGTGATATTTCAGTTTTTTTTGTTTTTATTACATTTGCAAACATTTCTAAAAACCTGTTTTTGCTTTGTCAAAAAAAGCTATTTTAAAATAAGGCTGTAAGATAACAAAATGTGGAAAAAGTCAACGGGCCTAAATACATATTTATATATATTTATTGTTATTGCATTGGGACATAGTCACTGACCAACAATCTGCAATAAGGGAAATGGCCACTACGGAGGCACCAATTAGGTCGCACTCACCTGTGCAACAGTACAGGACAGATTCATAATGAAAGTATCTGTCATTATTGTTTTTGTGGGAGGGGTTTTGGAGGACAACTGGAGGTCTACTTTGAGTGGCGCAGCAGTCTAAGGCACTGCATCTCAGTGCTAGAGGCATCACTACAGACCCTGGTTCAATTCCAGATTGTATCACAACCGGCCATGATTGGGAGTCCCATAGGGTGGCGCACAAATGGCACAGCGTCACCCGGGTCAGGGTTTGGTCGGGGTAAGCAGTCATTGTAAATAAGAATTTGTTCTTAACTGACTTGACTAGTTAAATACAAAAAAATTAAAGTATGGATAGGTTTTTCAAAATGGTGGTAAGGACAGTGATACCATCTTAAAATGTAACCCATCATGGTAAATTAAGTATAGCTAGCTAAAAAAAACAATGGTTTTTACATGGCTAAAGGAGAAGGATTACCATATTTACTGTCTTCAGAAAACTCAATATCTTCTGAGGAAGTGGCCTGGGAAAAATAATGGGATGGTAAAACCTATTTCAGTCATGGTTTAAGAAATTCAAAAGGTGTTATGATCCTATAAAAAAATTGATCATGGAGGTACAGTCCGTTAAAGTAGATGGTCAAAGAAAACGAATTGCCTTGAATATACTACTTGATGAACAGTTATGCCTCATAAATCAATATAGACTGAATAATGACGATCCAAACTTCTTTGAAAACATTTATTATAATCAAATTAATCTCCAAGATCCAAATTATTATATTATAATGGTAGGGGACTACAACACAGTTTAGGTACATCAGTGTACCAGAAAGGCAATCATACTATCAACTATCACCCTCTGGTGCTCAAAAAGATCAAATATTATGGACACGTTGGAATTTATGGATATTTGAAGGCTTAAAACACATGGATCTCATAAGATATACTTGGAGGCTTAATCAAGCTGTTCGGATTGATTATTTTCTGGTATTCTTTCTATTGTGCCAAAATGTGATCAGACCATCAGCTTATTGGCCTCCATGTAACTATGACAGACTTTCCACGAGGGCGGGGATATTGGAAATTTAACAAGGGTTTATTGACGGACACTACTTTAACAAAAACAAAGGAATTAATAACATACTTTTTGGGGGGCAAAGTACAGGTTCAGCAGACCACGCATCATATGGGATGTCTTTAAAAAGGCCATTCAATTCAACATTCATCACAAAAACAGTATCAGTCAGAGAAAAAAATTAAATCAGAAATAGAAAATCTAACATTACACATCAATTGTGTAGATCAATGTAATGCAGAAGCTGTGAATAAACTCAAGGCAAAACAAAAAGGAGTTTGAGGAACTTATTCAGGAAGGATGAGGTTTCATTTATTTAAAAAATGTAGAAAATTTGATGGAAAACAGCAAAGAATGCGCCAAGTTTTTCCTAAATCTTCAATATAGAAACACGGCCAAAAAGAACCTACAAAAAAAATAGTCAGACACAATCGATGTAGAAATCCTTCTCTCAGCAAAAGTGATTTTGAATGAGGATGTAAAAATAATAAAATGTTCTCGTCAAGTTCCTCCAATCTCACTTTTTTGTGATATCATGTGGGGGCAAAACATTTGTATTAGCATTACTTGAAATGATAGGTATCAATCCTGTACTCTGGTTGTGTAAATTGCTGCGGGCGCGGATGGATACCACATCCCGAACATAGTATTGAGAGAGGTGAGGAGAATAAACCACCAATAGGTTAAGATGCTCCTGTGAGGGTACTCCCAGAAGCGGAGACTCCCAACTTCTTACGGCTGAAATCCTGTTAACGGGATCGATATGACAACAGCCAGTGAAAGTGCAGGGCACCAAATTCAAACAGAAATCTCATAATTAAAATTCCTCAAACATACAATATTATACACCATTTTAAAGATAAACTTATTGTTAATCCCACCAGTGTCCGATTTCAAAAAGGCTTTACGCGAAAGCATACCATGCGATTATGTTAGGTCAGCACCTAGTCACAGAAAAACACAGCCATTTTTCCAGCCAAAGAGAGGAGTCACAAAAAGCAGAAAGAGATAAAATGAATCACTAACCTTTGATGATCTTCATTAGATGACACTCATAGGACTTCATGTTACACAATACATGTATGTTTTGTTCGATAAAATTCATATTTATATCCAAAAATCTTAGTTTACATTGGCGCGTTATGTTCAGTAATGTTTTGCTTCCAAAACATCCGGTGATTTTGCAGAGAGCCACATCAATTTACAGAAATACTCATAATAAACATTGATAAAAGATACAAGTATTATACATGGAATTATAGATAAACTTCTCCTTAATGCAACCGCTGTGCCAGATTTCAAAAAAGCTTTACGGAAAAAGCACATCATGCAATAATCTGAGTACAGCGCTCAGAGACCAAAACAAACCATACAGATACCCGCCATGTTGTGGAGTCAACAGAAGTCAGAAAATGCATTATAAATATTCACTTACCTTTGATGATCTTCATCAGAATGCACTCCCAGGAATCCCAGTTCCACAATAAATGTTTGTTTTGTTCGATAAAGTCCATCATTTATGTCCACATACCTCCTTTTTGTTCACATGTTTAGCCCAGTAATCCAAATGCTCAATGCGCGATCGCTTAGTTCAGACAAAGTCAAAAGTTGTATTACAGTTCGTAGAAACATGTCAAACAATGTATAGAATCAATCTTTAGGATGTTTTTATCATAAATCTTCAATGTTTCAACCGGACAATTCCTTTGTCTTTAGAAAGGAAAAGGAACGCAGCTAACTCACGGGCGCACGCCTGACTGAACTCATGGCACTCTGCTAGACACCTGATTTAAGCAGCTCTCATTCTCTCCCCCTTCACCGTAGAAGCCCAAAACAAGGTTCTAAAGACTGTTGACATCTAGTGGAAGCTTTAGGAAGTGCAATCGGACAACATTTTACACTGTATATTGGATAGGCAAAGACTTGAAAACCTACAAACCTCAGATTTCCCACTTCCTGGTTGGATTTTTTCTCTGGTTTTTGCCTGCCATATGAGTTCTGTTATACTCACAGACATCATTCAAACAGTTTTAGAAACTTCAGAGAATTTTCTATCCAACTCTACTAATAATATGTATATCTTAGCTTCTGGGCCTGAGTAGCAGGCAGTTTACTCTGGGCACCTTATTCATCCAAGCTACTCAATACTGTCCCCCAGCCATAAGAAGTTAAGGGGTCACAGCTGGGGTAACTGACAGAATTGGGTAAACCAGGCAATATCTCAGAGGAATTATTTCAGAGTAAGTGTCCTCTGGGATTGATTGCTGGTGGAACCAGTTTAGAGTAACCAAAAATATGGTTGGTTGGATTGATCCCCAGCAGACCAGTGAGGTCAGTTAGGTGAGGGACCAGAGCTAGCGGAGTCTGTGTGTCGCTGTTTGAGTCTGAGTGAGATACTTGAATAGATTAAATTGGGCATTAGAATAGACAGGTATGCCCTGGGTTACAATTGTTAGATGCAAGTGGGGAAGTTTTTTTTGGGACCATGTTACACAATTAGATAGGCGACAGGTATTCTGTAGGTAGTTTTGCATATCTGGATAGACAAAAAAGGATCTATACCACCATTATTGCAGTAGGTGAAATTCTGGTGTGGAGGCAACACCCTGCCCTAGGCCCATCGAATATACAATATTTTGATAATGGTATGGGTTTTCCTGTGTTTTTGGAGAGTCTAAAGTATAAACAGTGCTAAACGGTTTTCTTTGTTTGTCTACCCCTCTGTGTCTGTCTGTGGTGTGCGAGTGGAACAGGCACCATGGGAGCAAGGGACACGGTACTCCAAATCCCCCCACGAGGGCCCTGAAGGTCAGGGCAGATAAGTGGGGAAGGGACATTCTGGACCAGGTGCAATTACGGCATAGGAAAGGTGGTTTTCCTTTGACAGGGACACTGAGTTTAACAATGTTAGACAAAGTCAGGGAGAGAGTGTATGGGTTAAACTGGGTTAAATATAGAAAATGGGAAAGAAAGGCAGAAAGACATGCAAAGACAGGATCCATTTAGGGGACAGCCCAGACAGAATATGGTAGTGCAGACTGAGGAGGAAGGGAAAACTGATAAAGACGAGACAGTGAGAAAGAACAAAAAAAGAGGATGAGATTCCCCCTACTCTTTTCCTCCCAATCTCTACCCAGTGCTGCCAGCACCAGTGGCCGCAGCCGGGGCCAACTACCATCCAACGACACCCTGCCAGTCGACTCAGACTCTCCTTCCTCCACTGCGCCTCCTCCCCTGTTTCTTGGGTCATCTCCTTTTGCCGCAGCAAAGGGGCAAGGTACTCATGGGCTTGATGGGGAGCCGGGCATGGATGGAGGAGTGACAGGAGGGACCAGACAAAAGTGAAGGAGACAGCAGCCCCATCAGATGACGATGATGACAGCATTGACACATCTCTTGTTTCTCCCCCCCCTCAAGGATCATCTTCGAAGAATGAAGGATCTGAAGGGCACACCTGCTACGTTTCAGCAATATCCCCTGATGGCGTGTCCCAACCCCCAGCAGCTGATGACGCCGCGGCAGCGGACTTGACCCCCATTGTCTACATTCAAAGGACCTGGAGGCCTGATGAAATCAAATGCATTGTTGAGGACCTGCCTGACCCTAGCAAAGATGCAGTACAGTTTGCAGCAGAGATGAGAGTTTTAGCTGGACAATACAAGCCCTCAGCAGCTGAAATAGCTCACATCTGCAAGAAGAAGCTAGGGTTGAGGTGGGCTGATGTACAAGGAGACTTTGATCTCAATGAACTATGGGCAGAAAATGGTGGGTACCAAGATCAGTTAACAACTTTGATGGGTAGGGTCACGGCAATATATCTGTCCAAAACCGATTGGACAGCCATTCGAGCATGCAAGATGGGAGAGGAAGAGACACTAGAAGACACCTGACCTGGAGAGAGCGGTGAAAACAACGCGCATCAGTTGGGACACTAAGCCACTGGCGACTGTGGTGCAACACTAGAGACAGCAGTGCACCTAGGTGAAGGCACAGGTCAAGAGGGAGAACCTGAAGAGTACCAAACTCAGGAAGGCTCAACTGACATTCTACCAAGGGGCGGCGGGTCAAGGCACACCTGTGGTAAACCAGGCCATTTTGCTGCTAGCTGCCCAGAAGGACATCAACAGCAAAGAGGGAACGAGAGGGGCGGATCCAGAGGCCCCCCCCCCCCCCTTCTCGAGGAAGAGGTCCACTAGGAGGACAAGGTCTGTGGTACCCCCCTGCCCAACAACAACCATGGCAGCAACCAACCAACCGCGGGAGAATATTAACAGGCGAAGGAGGTAGTAATTGAGTTAGAGTCGCCAGAGCAACCAGAACATTTGTTTTTAAAGAGCCATACCCTTCCTCGAATTTAGCCAACAGTGGAGGCTTGCGTCAATGGTGAGTCAATAATGTTTCTTACTGATATGTGAGCTGCGATGTCTGTGATTAACTGTACGGCTATGACAAAATCTCCCATGTCTAGTGAAACAGTCAAAACTGTAGGGGCTTCGGTTTAACAGTTATTCATGAGGAAGAAGAGGGGGAGCTATTGATGTTAATGTCTTGAGTTGTGTAACTGGTATTACGCATGGGCTGTTGATAATTTCTCACCATTGACAAGAGACCTGAGATATGAGAACAAATGGCTGTTAGAAAGTGTAGCGCCAGAATCTATCCAGTGTGAAGGGTTGTATTGTAGCAGTGATTTCTGTGCTTTGGGGGTTACTCTAAGCCCTGCACACAGGGCTTAGAGTAACCCCCAAACTGGGACACAGCATTTGAGAAGGGTGTGCATAGACTTGATCAGCCCTCCTTTGTCACCAATATCATCCTTTTGAGTGAGGACTCGCACCTCGAGGGGTCCCTGATTTTTTTTCTTCCCCCCCACTTTATTTAACCAGGTAGGCTAGTTGAGAACAAGTTCTCATTTGCAACTGCGACCTGGCCAAGATAAAGCACAGCAGTTCGACACAAACAACAACACAGAGTTACACATGGAATAAACAGTCAAAAATACAGTAGTAAAAAAAAAGTCTATATAGTCTGTGCAAATTAAGTAAGATAAGGGAGGTAAGGAAATAAATAGGCCATGGTGGCGAAGAATTTATAATATAGCAATTAAACACTGAATGAACATGCATGTAGAGATACTGGGGTACAAAGGAGCAAGATAAATAAATATATATATACAGTATGGGTTAAGGTAGTTGGGTGGGCTGTTTACAGATGGTCTATGTACAGGTGCAGTGATCTGTGAGCTGCTCTGATAGCTGGTGCTTAAAGCTAGTGAGGGAGATGAGTCTCCAGCTTCAGTGATTTTTGCAGTTCGTTCCAGTCATTGGCAGCAGAGTACTGGAAGGAAAGGCGGCCAAAGGAGGAATTGACTTTGGGGGTGACCAGTGAGATATACCTGCTGGAGCACGTGCTACGGGTAGGTGCTGCTATGGTGACCAGTGAGCTGAGATAAGGTGGGGCTTTACCTAGCAGAGACTTGTAGATGACCTGGAGCCAGCGGGTTTGGCGACGAGTATGAAGCGAGTGCCAGTCAATGAGAGCATACAGAACGGATGGCACTGTGACAGACTGCATCCAATTTGTTGAGTAGAGTGTTGGAGGCTATTTTATAAATGACATCCCCGAAGTCGAGGATCGGTAGGATGGTCAGTTTTACGAGGGTATGTTTGGCAGCATGAGTGAGTGAAGGATGCTTTGTTGCGAAATAGAAAGCAGATTCTAGATTTAATTTGGATTGAAGCTGCTTACTGTCAGTCTGGAAGGAGAGTTTACAATCTAACCAGACACCTAAATATTTGTAGTTGTCCACATATTCTAAGTCAGAACCGTCCAGGGTAGTGATGTTGGACGGGCAGACAGGTGCTGGCAGCGATCGGTTGAAGAGCACGCATTTAGTTTTACTTGCATTTAAGAGCAGTTGGAGGCCACGGAAGGAGAGTTGTATGGCATTGAAGCTCGTCTGGAGGTTAGTTAACACAGTGTCCAAAGAAGGGCCAGAAGGATACAGAATGGTGCCATCTGCGTAGAGGTGGATCAGAGAATCACCAGCAGCAACATCATTGACGTATACAGAGAAGAGAGTCGCGCCGAGAATTGAACCCTGTGGCACCCCCATAGAGACTGCCAGAGGTCCGGACAACAGGCCCTCCGATTTGACACACTGAACTCTGTCTGAGAAGTAGTTGGTGAACCAGGTGAGGGAATCATTTGAGAAACCAAGGCTGTTAAGTCTGCCAATAAGAATGTTGTGATTGACAGAGTCAAAAGCCTTGGCAATGTCAATGAATACAGCTGCACAGTATTGTCTCTTATCGATGGCGGTTATGATATCGTTTAGGACCTTGAGCATGGCTGAGGTGTCTAGAGTCTCCCCTTTTGAAGAGGGGGATGATCGTGGCAGCTTTCCAATCTTTGGGAATCTCAGACGATACGAAAGAGGTTAAACAGGCTAGTAATAGGGGTTGCAACAATTTCGGCAGATAATTTTAGAAAGATGGTCCAGATTGTCTAGCCCGGCTGATTTGTATGGGTCCAGATTTTGCAGCTCTTTTCAGAACATCAGCTATCTAGATTTGGGTGAAGAAGAAATGGGGGAGGCTTGGGCGAGTTGCTGTGAGGAGTGCAGGGATGTTGACTGGGGTAGGGGTAGCCTGGTGGAAAGCATGGCCAGCCGTAGAAAAATGCTTATTGAAAGTCTCAATTATAGTGGATTTATCGGCGGTGACAGTGTTTCCTAGCCTCAGTGCAGTGGGCAGCTGGGAGGTGCTCTTATTCTCCATGGACTTTACAGTGTCCCAGAACTTTGAGTGTGTGCTACAGGATGCAAATTTCTGCTTGAAAAAGCTAGCCTTAGCTTTCCTAACTGCCTGTGTATATTGGTTCCTAACTTCCCTGAAAAGTTGCATATCACAGGGGCTATTCGATGCTAATACAGAACGCCACAGGATGTTTTTGTGCTGGTCAAGGGCAGTCAGATCTGGAGAGCACCAAGGGCTGTATCTGTTCCTGGTTCTACATTTTTTGAAAGGGGCATACTTATTTAAGATGGTGAGGAAGGCACTTTTAAAGAATGACCAGGCATCCTCTACTGATGGGATGAGGTCAATATCCTTCCAGAATACCCGGGCCAGGTCAATTAGAAAGGCCTGCTCGCTGAAGTGTTTTAGGGAGAGTTTGACAGTGATGAGGGGTGGTCGTTTGACCGCAGACCCATTACGGATGCAGGCAACGAGGCAGTGATCGCTGAGATCTTGGTTGAAAACAGCAGAGGTGTATTTAGAGGGCAAGTTAGTTAGGATGACATCTATGAGGGTGTCCGTGTTTACGGATTTGGGGTTATATCTGGTGGGTTCATTGATAATTTCTGTGAGGTTGAGGGCATCAAGCTTAGATTGTAGGATGACCGGGGTGTTAAGGATGTCCCAGTTTAGGTCACCTAGCAGCACGAGCTCTGAAGATAGATGGGGGGCAATCAGTTCACATATGGTGTCCCCCTGGTGTCGAGGGCGGTCAATAGCAAGCGGCAACGGTGAGAGACTTGTTTCTGGAAAGGTGGATTTTTAAAAGTAGAAGCTCAAACTTTTTGAGCACAGACCTGGACAGTAAGACAGAACTCTGCAGGCTCTCTCTGCAGTAGATTGCAACACCGCCCCCTTTGGCAATTCTATCTTGTCGGAAAATTTTATAGTTAGGGATGGGAATTTCTGGGTTTTAGGTGGTCTTCCTGAGCAAGGATTCAGACACGGCCAGGACATCCGGGTTGGCAAAGTGTGCTAGGGCTTCTAATGTTAACATGCATGAAACCTAGGCTATTACGGTTACAGAAGTCAACAAATGATAGCGCCTGGGGAATGGGAGTGGAGCTAGGCACTGCAGGGCCTGGATTCACCTCCACATCACCAGAAGAACAGAGGAGGAGTAGAATGAGGGTACGGCTAAAGGCTAAATGAACTGGTCGCCTAGTATGTTCAGAATAGTGTAAAAGGAGCAGATATCTGGGCATGGTAGAAAAGATTCAAGGCATAATGTACAGACAAAGGTATGGTAGGATGTGAGTACAGTGAGGGTAAACCTGTGCACAGTGACGATGAAAGAGATAGTCTCTAGAAATATAATTTAAGCCAGGTGATGTCACCGCATGTGTGGTAGGTGGAACTAAAGTGTTAAATAAGGCGTATTGAGCAGCTAGAGGCTCTACAGTGAAATAAGGCAATAATTACTAACCAAAGCAGCAATGAACAAGGCATATTGACGTTAGCAACAGGCATGCGTAGCTGAGTGAACATAGGAGTCCAGTGAGTGGCTTCAGGCAGCAAGCGGCCGGGGCTAGCAAAAGGGCCTTGGAGGGATGTCGCGACGGAAGAAAGTCTGTTGTGGCCCCCTCGTGCTATTACGTCGTCAGACGGATCAGCAGGGCTCCGTTTGGTAACCAGGCCAATTTGCAAAAAATAAATACAAATAAAATAAAAATTGGTGTAGTGGCCAAAGAATTTGTCTGATGGGCCTCTTAAGAGGACAGTCCGATGTGTTCTAGACAGTAGTGGGCCGCAGTTTGCTAGTAGCCAGTTAGCTGGCTAGCTTTTGATGGGGGATTCGGATTCTTAAGTATAAAATAGCAGATCCGTACCACATTGCGTGAGGCGGGTTGCAAGAGAGTATATTCAGTCCGTAGATGGAAAGTGATATTAAAATATATATACGGGAAAAAAACAAGGAAAAACAATATTTACATGGGACAGGGAAGGACAAGACAATATCACATGTCCGACTGCTACGCCATCTTGGAACAGAGATTGCCTACGGGCAAGGGATAAGTATGATTTTGGCAGGATGAAGGGGGCTGAGCACCTTGTAGTCACTCCCAAAGATACCAGGCGCCCTTCCAGAGCACAGTATCCACTTAGTAAAGATGCTAATTGTTTTATTACACATGTACATGCCTCACTGATAGAACACGGAGCGTTAGTCCTGTGTCCACTCACCTTGCAACACCCCTATCTTGCCAGTAAGGCAGGCCTCGGGCATGAGCAAACACAGCATCACCTATGTGGTTCCCAATCCTACTACGCTGTTGTCTGCAGTTTCAGCAACAGCAAATTGGTTTTCAGTTATTGATTTGGCTAATGCGTTTTTTTAGCATCCCCGTGGCAACTGATTTTCAGTTCTAGTTTGCTTTTACATTCTTTGGCAAGAGATTTACTTGGACCGATGGTCCCCATGGGGTACACAGACTCCCCCCGCAATTTTTTCAACTGCATTGGCACAAAATTGAGGGTTTCCTTCCCCCGGAGGGGAGCACTCTAATACAGTACGTGGATGACTTATTGCTATGCTCTGAGACTCTCCAGTCCTGTGAAACTGACACAAGAGCTCTGTCAGAGAACAGCCAAAGTATCAAAAGAGAAGAAGTTGCAACTAATCTCCCAAACGGTTCAATATCTGGGTCATGATATCACTCCCAGCTGGGCACAGAGTGCAAGCCATTCTCTCTGTCCCACAGCCTGTTACCAAGTAACACATGATGTCACTGAATGGTATGGAAGGGTATTGTAGGGCGTGGCTGCCTGACTATGCTGAGGTTGTCCAGCCTCTCTCTGATCTCACTTATGGTCACAAAATGGCTATGAATGATAAGATAAAGTGGACCCCTGAGGGTTTGACAGCCCTGACAAACCTGAAACAACTCATGACTTACTTCCCCATGCTTGGGGCTCCCTAACCACTAAACCATTTAATCTGTTTGTGTGTGAGAAAAATGGTTTGGGGTCTTCTGTTTTGACACAGGAACATGGAGGAAAGTAGAGACCAGTGGGTTACAATCCTAAACAATTGGACAGTGTGGCGAGAGGTTTGGTGTGTTGTTTAAAAGGCGGTGGCTGCTGCTACTGAAACTGTGTTAGCGTGTGCCGATATTGTGGCTATGTGCCAGTTAACTGTTCACATCCTACATGCGGTCCATGCTCTTATTTCACAGGCAAAGAGAGCACACCCCTGACTCCAGGGAGAATCTGAATGTGCTGCTCACAATGTGACCCTGAAGAGGTGCACTGTGCCCAATCCAGCTAAACTGTTGCCGGCCCCTGATGACGGAGAACCTCATGACTGCACAGCCCTTGTTGAAGATGGTATCCAAACCAAGGTCAGACTTAACTGATGTACCAATACAGAATGCTGATTTGGAATAATTTGTGGATGGCTCAGCGGTCTGACAAGGGAGAGCCACTTGTGGCTTATGCTGTAACAGCATCTACCACACTTGAAAGTGCTAAATTGCCCTCACACCTCAAGCTGCTGAGTTGTTTGCTCTTATGAGAGCTTGCATTTTGGCTAAAGGACAAACTGTTACCATTTACACTGACAGTAGATATGCATTTGGCGTGGTACATGCTTTTGGAACCCTCTGGAAGCAGCAAGGTTCTCTCACGTCATCAGGTAAGACAATCTCACATTCGAAATGGGTTGACAACCTTTGAAATATTTTTTTTCTCACATTTTAACTTTATTTGGACTGGCAAACCAGATCAAGTTAAATGAGCATATTTATATAATAATATTATATATAATTATATAATTAAAACGTTTAAATATTAAGGCATTAAGCCTCTCTCTTAAAGCCTAAATTGTACTGAAATTGTATATATAGTTTAAGTCGGAAGTTGACATGCACTTAGGTTGGAGTCATTAATACTCGTTTTTCAACCACTCCACAAATTTCTTGTTCACAAACTATAGTTTTGGCAAGTCGTTTAGGACATCTACTTTGTGCATGACACATTTTTCCCAACAATTGTTTACAGACAGATTATTTCACTTATAATTCATAGGACTCGTTTTACTGTGGATATAGATACTTTTGTACCCATTTCCTCCAGCATCTTCACAAGGTCCTTTGCTGTTGTTCTGGGATTGATTTGCACTTTTCACACCAAAATACATTCATCTCTAGGAGACAGAACGCATCGAATTCCCGAGCGGTATGAAGGCTGCTTGGTCCCATGGTGTTTATACTTGCATACTATTATTTGTACAGATGAACGTGGTACCTTCAGGCGTTTGGAAATTGCTCCCAAGGATGAACCAGACTTGTGGAGGTCTACAATTCTTTTTCTGAGGTTTTGGCTGATTTCTTTTGATTTTCCCATGATGTCAAGCAAAGAGGCACTGAGTTTGAAGGTAGGCCTTGAAATACATCCACAGGTACACCTCCAATTGACTCAAATTATGCCAATTAGCCTATCATATGCTTCCAAAGCCATGACATAATTTTCTGGAATTTTCCAAGCTGTTTAAAGGCACAGTTAACATAGTGTATGTAAACTTCTGACCCACTGGAATTGTGATACAGTGAAATAAAACAAAAAAATTGTTGAGTGGTTGAAAAATGAGTTTTAATGACTCCAACCTAAGTGTATGTAAACTTCCGACTTCAACTGTATATATATAAAAAGGAAATATCACATATAATTAAGTATTCAGACCCTATAGTCAGTGCTCTGTTGAAGCACCTTTGGCAGTGAATACAGCCTGGAGTCTTCTTGGGTATCACGCTACAAGCTAGGCATACATGGGGAGTTTCTTCCATTTTTCTCTGCAGATCCTCTCAAGCTCTGTCAGGTTGGATGGGGAGCGTCACAGCACAGCTATTTTCAGGTCTCTCCAGAGATGTTCGATCGGTTTCAAGTCCAGGCTCTGGCAGGCTCTGGTTGTACTGTTGGAAGGTGAACCTAAGCCCCAGTCAGAGGTCCTAAGTGCTCTATAGCAGGTTTTCATCAAGGAACTCTGTACTTTAGTCAGGATCGAGGGAAAGGGGAACTGAGCAGTCTCCCAGTCCCTGCCGCTGAAAAACATCCCATCAGCATGCTGCCATCACAATGCTTCACCGTAGGGATGGTGCAGGTTTCCACTAGACGTGACGCTTGGCATTCAGACCAAAGAGTTCAATCTTGGTTTCATTAAATACGAGAATCTTGTTTCTCTGGTCAGAGTCCTGTAGGTGCCTTTGGGCAAATTCCAAGCGGGCTGTCATGTGCCTTTTACTGAGGAGTGGCTTCCGTCTGGCCACTTAACCATAAAGGCCTGATTGGTGGAGTGCAGCAGAGATGGTTGTCCTTCTGGAAGGTTCTCCCAACTCAACAGAGGAACTCTGGAGCTCTGTAAGTTTGACCGTTGGGTTCTTGGTCACCTCCCTGACCAAGGCCCTTCTACCCAGATTGCTCAGTTTGGCCGGGCGGCCAGCTCTAGGAAGAGTCTTAAACGTCTTCCATTTAAGAATGATGGTGGCCACTGTGTTCTTTTGGGACCTTCAATGCTGCAGACATTTATTGGTACCCTTCCCCAGATCTGTGCCTTCGACACAATCCAGTCTCGGAGCAATACGGACAATTCCGTAGACCTCCTGGCCTGGTTTAAGCTCTGACATGCACTGTCAACTGTGGGACCTTATATAGACAGGTGTGTGCCTTTCCAAATCATGTCCAATCAATTGAATGTACCACAGGTAGACTCCAATCAAGTTGTAGAAACATTAAGGATGATCAATGGAAACAGGATGCACCTGAGCTCAATTTCGAGTCTCATAGCAAAGGGTCTGAATACTTATTTAAATAAGTTTTATTTATAAATTTGCAAATATTTCAAATAACCTGTTTTCACTGTCATTATGGGCTATTGTGTGTTGATTAAATAAAACCAGTGTCATCAATTTTAGAATAAGGCTGTAACATAACAAAATGTGGGGAAGTCAAGGGGTCTGAATATTTTCCGAATGCACTATATATATAGTGTATCATTATACTCTTGGGTAAATTATTTATTTTTAGGGCAATATCAGTAGACATTTTAGAAATATGAAGGTTCAGGACCCTCATTAGACATCATAGCAAAATGGAGGGATGTAATGCAAAAGGAAATAGAAAAATGGCATTATAAAGGGAAAGACGGGTTAATCTGTGGCGTGTTGGAGTTAAGATCAGAATGAATGGTGAATTGGCCACTGTGGGTGAAAATCCAGCACTTGAAGAAAGAGGAAGTTAGAAATATGTATAATTATTTAACTACAGGTACCGTAGATGACAGCGAAATAGCAGTAGAAGTATTGTTGTCCGTTAGTTTACTCCAATTAGGGTAGGGATGGTAGGGGAGGAAAAAGTATAGAAAACCCCCCAAAAGAAATGGAAACAATTACATTGATAGAACCTAAAATCTAGGTGTAATAGTAAAGCTGATCTACCCTCTTCCCACTTAAAAAATAACCACAATCAAGTTAATTTGAACACTGTAAGAGTTGAATGGTGAACACCGCAACAGAGTTAAATTTTGAACACTTCCAAAAGTCTTATTATAACACCAGTTCAGTGGGTGTACACTTTCGAGTTGAATGTACACCATTGATTTTGCTGTGTGATGCATCCCGCCAATAGAGTTCCAGACACTTGTAGAATCTATGCGAACCCGCATTGAAGCTGTTCTGGCGGCCCGTGGTTACCCAACGCCCTATTAAGACACTTTATGATAGTGTTTCCGTTATTTTTGGCAGATATCTGTATCTCTACACATACATCACTTTACTGAAAAACTCGCTCACACAACTGCACTCACAGTCTAATCACTGGTGCTCACACTTACAAAACACACTCACAGTGTATCTCGGGAGCCTCTGCTGTCTCGTCGAAGTCGTCCTCTCGGTCCATCTCAGAGTATTTGTCCAAAGAGCGTTTGTGCACGAAGGAGAGCACCTCCTGTAGAATATCCATCTTCCTTAAGATCTTACACAGACCGTGTACTCTCATAGCTTCCTCATGTCTGATCAATGCACGACGCAGGTGGGCCTTACCTAGAGCACGCACGCAGGCACACACAAAGACACAGACACACAGGAAAAGCTTTAGTAGGATATCACAAAGGCCATGGTTGCGCATCAAATATAGATACAGTTGAAGTCAGAAGTTCACATAAAATAGTTTTAATGACTCCAAACTAAGTTTTTCAACCACTCCACAAATGTCTTGTCAACAAACTATAGTTTTGCAAGTTGGTTAGGACACCTACCTTGTGCATGACAAGTCATTTTTCCAACAATTGTTGAAAGACAGATTATTTCACTGTATCACAATTACAGTGGGTCAGAAGTTTACTTACATTAGGTTGACTGTGCCATTAAACAGCTTGGAAAATTCCAGAAAATTATGTCATGGCTTTGGAAGCATATGATAGGCTAATTGGCATAATTTGAGTCAATTGGAGGTGTACCTGTGGATGTATTTCAAGGCCTACCATCAAAATCAGTGCCTCTTTGCTTGACATCATGGGGAAATCAAAAGAAATCAGTCAAAACCTCAGAAAAAAAAAATTTGTAGACCTCCACAAGTCTGGTTCATCCTTGGGAGCAATTTCCAAACGCCTGAAGGTACCACGTTCATCTGTACAAATAATAGTATGCAAGTATAAACACCATGGGACCAAGCAGCCTTCATACCGCTCGGGAATTGGATGCGTTCTGTCTCCTAGAGATGAATGTATTTTGGTGCGAAAAGTGCAAATCAATCCCAGAACAACAGCAAAGGACCTTGTGACGATGTTGGAGGAAACAGGTACAAAAGTATCTATATCCACAGTAAAACGAGTCCTATGTCGACATAACCTGAAAGGCCGCTCAGCAAGGAAGAAGCCACTGCTCCAAAACTGCCATAAAAAAGCCAGACTACGGTTTGCAACTGCACATGGGAACAAAGATCATACTTTTTGGAGAAATGTTCTCTGGTCTGATGAAACAAAAATAGAACTGTTTGGCCATAACGACCATCGTTATGTTTGGAGGAAAAAGGGGGAGGCTTGCAAGCCGAAGACCACCATCCCAACCGTGAAGCACGGGGGTGGCAGCATCATGTTGTGGGGGTGCTTTGCTGCAGGAGATACTGGTGCACTTCACAAAATAGATGGCATCACGAGGAAGGAAGATTCTGTGGATATATTGAAGCAACATCTCAAGATATCAGTCAGGAAGTTAAAGCTTGGTCGCAAATGGGTCTTCCAAATGGACAATGACCCCAAGCATACTTACAAAGTTGTGGCAAAATGGCTTAAGGACAACAAAGTCAAGGTATTGGAGTGGCCATCACAAAGCCCTGACCTCAATACCATAGAAAATTTGTGGGCAGAACTGAAAAAGCGTGTGCGAGCAAGGAGATCTACAAACTTGACTCAGTTATACCAGCGCCGTCAGGAGGAATGGGCCAAAATCCACCCAACTTATTGTGGGAATCTTGTGGAAGGTTCCCCGAAAAGTTTGACCCAAGTTAAACAATTTAAAGGCAATGCTAGCAAATACTAATTGACCGTATGCAAACTTCTGACCCACTGGGAATGTGATGAAAGAAATAAAAGCTGAAATAAATCACTATTATTCTGACATTTCACATTCTTAAAATAAAGTGGGGAGCCTAACTGACCTAAAACAGGGAATTGTTACTAGGATTGTCAGGAATTGTGAAAAACTGAGTTGAAATGTATTTGGCTAAGGTGTATGTAAACTTCCGACTTCAACTATATGTGTTTGTGTGTGTGGTGAGTGCGAGCGTTCTCACCCAGTTTGCGTCTCTCCTCAGGGTCTCTGAGCACCTGGCTGAGTGGGGGTCCAGCAGGATTACTGACATGGAGCTGGAGGAGAGCCTTCTCTCCCTCTTCATCACACTCTTCTTCATCAATGGACTCTACGGGACACAACACACACTGGCAGATAGACACACATTTACTGGAATACACACACTCATACTAAAACACACGCACACAAACAGGACAATTTCCGAACCACCACGATCGGCATTCCTGTCATCCTCAATATCAGACTCAACTCAACACACACCCACCCACCCACCCACTGCACGGTGATACTTACGTGTGAGGTCACAGAGAGCGACAGCAGCATAATAGTGTGAGAGAGCTCTGAAGTGTTCTGCTTTCACCTGAACCATGGCGGCCCAGGAGAATGGGACATAGTCCTTCACTAGGGGCTGAGACATGGTCTGGAGCACCAAGCTATACACGTCTGATACCTATAGCGAGAGAGAGAGAAAAAGACGGATGAACAGAGACAGGAGAATGGAACATAGGCCTTCACTAGGGGCTGAGACATGGTCTTGGAGCACCAAGTTACTGTAAAACATCAATTAAACACAGTCTCAAATAGCCACATGTCCCTTTTAATAACCGGTCAACGGCACACATTTCAGCAAATAAACACTGTTTCAAATAAACTCTAGGTCTAAATTAATTATTTACGAGGTCACCATGAATTGTTTACAAGGTTTAATGTTTGATTTGTTACATTAAATAATTCAAAAATGGCTAAAAAATAAATGGCAATCATCCGTTTTTAAATCGCCAGTAAGAAACTGCTAGCCATTGACTGCTAACAGCTGAGAACTGCTGGCTGGCAAGCACAAAAACAGTAAACAACTTCAGCAGTTCATACTCCTAGAAATCAGCAGATCGCCATCTAGTGGCAAAAGTAAGAACTGACAAATGCACAGTTAGAGGAGAATAATATAATTCTGTCAAGGAAAAGTTATATGAGAGAGAGAAATGTGACCATGTGCAAATGATAACACAGTGCAGAAAAGGGTGAAATGTATTAAAATGCTGGAAGTGATGAATGCTGAAATTAAACAATTAACTATGCAAATCAGCAAAAGCTGTGCATCAAATAGACACCTAACTCAAATAGAAGCCTGTCTGTAATAAGTGCCTGTTGAGTTCAGTGATTTAAGCAAATAAACACCCGGGCTATTAATTTAAGTTTTACAGTATATAGGTCTTATACCTACAGAGAGAGAGCAGAGCGAAAGAAGACACAGGACAGGCTGTGCCAACTCTGCTCCCGGGGAAAGGTAGAGAAAGAGCTAGATTTCCTATTACACTGTGAAAAATACTTAGACCTAAGATAAATCTTTCTTTACAAAAACTATCATTCATTGCAACGAATTTGAAACTATAAAATAAAAAAATATATTTATTGGATGAAAAACCAAAATGTGTAGTTTGGGCAGACAAGGACAGTATGTGGCCTCTTGCAACAACCAGAGGGCCAGCCAGTGAAAAGTACAATGCAACAATAGTATTTGCAATTTTGTTTTGGCTTTCATACACTATACATACAAAAGCATGTGGACACCCCTTCAAATCAGTGAATTCTGCTATTTCAGCCACACCCGTTGCTGACAGGTGTATAAAAAATAAAAAAAATCGAGCACACGGCCATGCAATCGTTATAGACAAACATTGGCAGTCGATTGGCCTTACTGAAGAGCTCAGTGACTTTCAACGTGGCACTGTCATAGGATGTCACCTTTCCAACAAGTCAGTTATTCAAATTTCTGCCCTGATAGAGCTGCCCAGGGCAACTGTAGGTGCTGTTATTGTGAAGTGGAAACATCTAGGAGCAACAACGGTTCAACCGCGATGTGGTAGGCCACACAAGCTCACATAACGGGACCGCCGAGTGCTGAAGCGCATAGCGTGTAAAAATTGTCTTGCATCGATTGTAACACTCACTACCGAATTCCAAAATGCCTCTGGAAGCAAAGTCAGCACAAGAACTGTTTGTCGGGAGCTTCGTGAAATTGGTTTCCATGGCCGAGCAGCAGCACACAAGCCTAAGATCACCATACGCAATGCCAAGAGTAAACTGGAGTTGTGTAAAGCTTGAGTAGGAATAATTGTCTGGGGCTGTTTTTCATGGTTCGGGCTAGGTCCCTTAGATCCAGTGAACGGAAATCTTAATGCTACAGCATACAATGATATTCTAGACGATTCTGTGCTTACAAGTTTGTGGCAATAGTTTTTATATTTTACCTTTATTTAACTAGGCAAGTCAGTAAAGAACAAATTCTTATTTTCAATGACGGCCTAGTGGGTTAACTGCCTAGTTCAGGGGCAGAACGGCAGATTTGTACCCAGTCAGCTCGGGGATTCGAACTTGCAACCTTTCGGTTACTAGCCCAACGCTCTAACCACGAGGCTACCCTGCCGCCCCGACCCGAGGAAGGCCCTTTCCTATTTCAACACGACAAAGCCCTCATGCACAAAGCGAGGTCCATACAGAAATGGTTTATCAAGATTGGTGTGGAAGAACTTGACTGACCTGCACAGAGCCCTGACCTCAACCCCATCAAACTCCTTTGGGATGAATTGGAATGCCGACTGCGAGCCAGGTCTCATCGACCAACATCAGTGCCAGACCTCACTAATGCTCGTGGCTGAATGGAAGCAAGCCCTCGCAACAGTGTTCCAAAATCTAGTGGAAAGCCTTCCCAGAAGAGTGGAGGCTGTAATAGCAGCAAAGGGGGGACCAACTCCATATTAATGGCCGTGATTTTGGAATGAGAGATTCGACGAGTAGATGTCCACATACTTTCGGTCATGTAGTATACCATGCCATATGGCTTTAAGTCATGTAAAACTAGCCTACCACAATTACTTTTATTTAATGTTGTTCTCATTACTATTGTTGTTGATAATATCATTACCACGAGTACTAGGCCTACTATTACTGTTAGTCCGACCATTGTTGTTATACAGTATGTCCTTTGACAATGTAAGTAATTTAACTTGCCATGTGAATAAAGTCTAAGAGTGAGTGAGTGAGTGCAAGTGAGAGCGAGTGAGACATAGTCCTTAACCATGGTTTGGGACATGGTCTGGAGCGCCAAGCTATACACATCTGTTACCTACACACACGCATGTAGGCACACACAGACAGAGAGAGGGGGACAGAGAAAGAGAGTGAGGTGAACAGAAGAGAAGTCTTTAACAAGGGCACTGGATCAAGGTCATGAGCACCAGTGAAAAGAACATGTTGGCTATCTACACACACACACACACAGGTCCCCTCACTCGTGCGGCCTCTTGAGCCACTTGTAGCTGGGAGGTGAAGTGTGTGTCCTGCGTGGTGAGTGTGACCCTTTCGAACACACACTCCTGCACTTGGGCGATCATCAGCCGGACCAGCATGCATAGCGACGGGCCGCTCATATCCAGACTGGGAGCGTTGGAAAAGTTCTCCTTCAGGAAGTTAAATGCACCTAGACACACCCAGATTTTATACACTTTTATAGTTTAGTTTTATACAACAAAAAAAAAAACAATATTCATACAAAAGAGAAGATGACAGTTGCATATGAAATGTATGATCTGCAGTTGTGTGTGAACTCCAACTGTGGTGTGCTAATGTGTAGAATCTCAGGCACTGGTATTTCTTCACCAGGGCCCCTTGTGGTTGTGTTCCTGTAATAGTAGTTTGTGTGTGCGTGCGTGTGCGCGTTTAGGCCTACCTGCAGCTCTCTGGAAAGCGTCTATAGCCCTGTCTATGCCAGCTGCAGCAGAGCGGTCCTGTCTGGCTCCTATCTGTGTGTAGAGAGCTCCCACATTGAACAGCACACTTCCCTTCTCAAATGCCAACGCACGCTGGCATGACGGCACACCTGTCAGAGAGTCATACCTAGAGACAGTTGGGGGGGGGGGGGGGGGGGGGGACGACACACGAGAGAGAGACAGAGACAGAGAGAGGTGTTTAGAGTAATTCTAAACTTAAAAAACAAGAGCGAAGATTGGTGAGACACACAATTCCAAGGTTAGGAATGACTAAGAAAATGAAGATTGAGTGGGAAAGTATTCACACCCCTTGACTTTTTCCACATTTTGTTGTATTACAGCCTGAATTTAAAATAGATTACATTTAGATTTTGTGTCACTGGCCTTAACACGATACCCGATAATGTCAAAGTAGAACTATGCTTTTAGAATTATTATTTTATTATTTACAATATAAAGGCTGAAATGTCTTGAGTCAATAAGTATTCAACCCTTTTGTTATGGCAAGCCTAAATAAGTTCAGGAGTAAAAATGTGCTTAACAAGTCACATAAGTTCCAATGTCTCGCAAAGAAGGGCACCTTCTTTGCGAAAAAAAGAAAAAAGCTTATTAAGTTATTCATTATAATTTGGATGGTGCATCATTCCGAACTCAGTTGCCGGAGAGGAAGGAAACCGCTCAGAGATTTCACCATGAGGCCAATGGTGACTTTAAAACAGTTACACGGAACCCAAACCGGTTGCGCGCGTGCGCTATCGTGCATAAATTTATTTTGTCCCCCTACAACAAACGCGATCACGACACGCAGGTTAAAATAGCAAAACAAACTCTGAACCAATGACATTAATTTGGGGACAGGTCAAAAAGCATTAAACATGTATGGCAATTTAGCTAGTTAGCTTGCACTTGCTAGCAATTTATCCTATTTAGCTAGCTTGCTGTTGCTAGCTAATTTGTCCTGGGATATAAACATTGAGTTGTTATTTTACCTGAAATGTACAAGCTCCTCTACTCCGCCAATTAATCCACACATAAAACATCCAACCGAATCGTTTCTAGTCATCTCTCCTCCTTCCAGGCTTTTTCATCTTTGAACTTATATGGTGATCGGCATCTAAACCTTCATAGTATTACCACGATGACCGGCAAAACAGTTCGTCTTCAATCACCCACGTGGGTATAACCAATGAGGAGATGGCACGTGGGTACCTCCTTCTATAAACCAATGAGGAGATGGGAGAGGCAGGACTTTAAGCGCAATCTGCATCAGAAATAGAAAGGAGTTCTATTTTAGCCCTTGGCTTCGCAGACGCTCGTTGGCGCGCGCAAGCAGTGTGGGTGCAATAATTGAATAACATGGATTTCAAAATTTATTTTGCGCCGCTCGCGCACGCGACGTGTCTGGTCTGGTCAGCATGTTAGAGTTTAATGACTATGATAAGAGGATGGATCAACATTGTAGTTACTCCACAATACCAACCTAAACTACAGAGTGAAAAGAGGGAAGCCTGTACAGAATAAAAATGTGTTTGCAATAATGTACTAAAGTAAAACAACAAAATGTGGCAAAGAAAACAACTTTATGTCCTGAATAAAAAGTGTTACGTTTGGGGCAAATCTAACACAAATTTTCACAAAGTACAACTTCATATTTTCAAGCATGGTGGTGGCTGAATCATGTTATGGTTATGCTTGTCATTGGCAAGAACTAGGGAGTATTTTAGGATAAAAAGGAAATGGAATAGAGCTAAGCACAGGCAAAATTCTAGAGGAAATCCTGGTTCAGTCTGCTTCCCAACAGATACTGGGAGACAAATTCACCTTTCAGCAGGACAATAACCTAATACACAAGGCCAAAATATACACTGGAGTTGCTTACCAAGACGACATTGAATGTTCCTGAGTGGCCGGTGACAGTTTAGAATTAAAATTGCCTTGAAAATCTATGTCAAGACTTGAAAATGGCTGTCTAGCAATGATCAACAACCAACTTATACAATCCAGGTGTACAAAGATCTTAGAGACACCCAGAAATATGTGATTGTAACATGTATTGACTCAGGGGTGTGAATACTTATCTGAAATGAGATATTTCTGTATTTCATTTTCAATAAATTAGCTAACTTTACTAAAAACATGTTCTCATGTTGTCATTATGGGGTAGTGTGAGAAAATATATTTTATCAATAACAACAAAATGTGGAATAAGTCAAGGGTATGAATAAAGGAGAGGGGGAACCCAGAAAGGTTTGTGTGTGTGTGTGTGTGTATCCTTTCTGAAGGCACTGTAAGTGAAGAGTTTGTGTGAGACTAAGAGTCTGACCAGTGGAAGTGGACTCCTAGTGTTCTGTGTGGGGGGAAGAACCTCTGGTCCAGATAGTACAGCTGGTTATAATACTCTACCAGGAGCTCCAAACCTGCCTCGTTACGACTGGGGGTACGCATGGCCTGATGATCACACAGGGGCATATATTAGCACACCGACATGAAAACACACACACACTCATATTTTAGAACACACACACACTCAATGCAACATATGACTATATAACAATACATTTACAAGTTGTCAACAACATTAATATGTGAACACGTTTACCAACTAAAACAATTGTTTATTCACAAAACAGTGTATCATATCATTTACACACACAGTGTATAAATGATATGACAGTCAGAATTATCAAACATCTAGCCAGCCAGTTTATATTGTTAGTAATATAGCTAAAGCCACTAGGTGGCAGTGCTTTCAAGAGCGGTTGACTTTTGTTCCAACCTGTCTGAGCTCCATAAACTCCTTGATTTCTTTCTCAAACAGAGAGCTGTCCTCCCTGTAGTGCTCACAGATATATTCCTGAGAGAAGAGCAGAGGACAAGATCAGTCACTTCAGAGCGAGAGAGAGAGCGCGCAAAAGCGAAAGGCATATTTCTCCTCACCTTGAGAGGAACAGTGAGGTCCACTTCCTTGGTCTCCTTCAGACCCAGTGGGATCATGGGAACATTGATGGCTTCACTGAAGGAGAGAGAAGAGAGATCAACATGTGTGAAATGACACATCACATACCTCCACAGACAAACCCAAATCTGCCTCCCCCCACACCATCCCTATTATGACAGTAACCCCTCACCCCTCCTAACCGTTCCACCACCTCCCTGGTAATTCGTTTTTATTATCACTTTGGTACTATTTAAGTATGTGGTGAATAAAAAATAAATAAAAAATAAACTCTTATTCCAATACTCAGAACTGGTAATACTTGTAACTGGAACGGAGCTGGTGGGGGAGCTGAAGTCAGGACTCTGTGCAGGCCAGTCAAGTTCTTCCACAGATCTCAACAATCCATTTCTGTAAGTACCTCGCTTTGTGCACGGGGGTATTGTCATGCTGAAACAGGAAAGGGCCTTCTCCAAACTGTTGCCACAAAGTTGGAAGCACAGAATCGTCTAGAGTGTCATTGTATGCTGTAGCATAAAGATTTCCCTTCACTGGAATTAAGGGGCCGATCCCGAACCATGAAAAACAGCCCCAGACTATTATTCCTCCTCCACCAAACTTCTACAGAACTCAGATTCGTTGGGCGGACTGCCAGATAGTGAAGCGTGATTCATCACTTCAGAGAACGTGTTTCTACTGCTCCAGAGTCCAATGGCGCAGAGCTTTACACCACCCCAGGAGACGCTTGGCCTTGCGCATGCTGATCTTAGGCTCGTCTGTGGCTGCTCGGCCATGGAAACCCATTTCATTAAGCTTCCGACGAACAGTTCTTGTGCTGACGTTGCTTCCAGAGGCAGTTTGAAACTTGGTAGAGTGTTGCAACCGAGGGTAGATGATCTTTACGTGCTTCCGCACACAGCGGCCCAGTTATGTGAGCTTGTGTGACCTACCACTTTACAGCGGAGCCGTTGTTGCTCCTAGACATTTCCACTTCACAATAACAGCACTTACAGTTGACCGGGACAGCCCTAGCAGGGCAGACATTTGACAAACTTACTTTTTGGAAACATTTACATTTACATTTTAGTCATTTAGCAGACGCTCTTATCCAGAGCGACTTACAGTAGAGTGCATACATTTTATTACATCTTACATACTGAGACAAGGATATCCCTACCGGCCAAACCCTCCCTAACCCGGACGACGCTATGCCAATTGTGCGTCGCCCCACGGACCTCCCGGTTGCGGCCGGCTGCGACAGAGCCTGGGCGCGAACCCAGCTCAGCCTGGGCGCGAACCCAGAGACTCTGGTGGCGCAGCTAGCACTGCGATGCAGTGCCCTAGACCACTGCGCCACCCGGGAGGTGGCATCCAATGACGGTCCCACTTTAAAAGTCACTGAGCTCTTCAGTAAGGCCATTCTACTGCTAATGTTTGTCTATGGATATTGCATGGCTGTGTGCTCGATTTTATACACTTGTCAGCAACGGGTGTGGCTGAAATAGCCAAATTTGAAGGGGTGTCCACATACTTTTGTATATATTGTACTTTGAAGAACTAGTCAAATTATTTTGTCAGACAGATCTGCAGCGTACTTATGCTTTTTAGCTAGGCCAGCCTGCCTGACTAAAGACTGTACAGTATGGTGAGCACAGATAACATTGTCTGGCTGGCTAGCTACTACTGCCTCAGCAGAGATGCGATGACTTTAAAAATAATAAAGTCAACTCTACACAATTGAAATATTGTATTATTTCTTAGTAATTTCCCATTTTTCTATTGAGGTTTACAAAATGTGGACATGACAGAGACAATGAAATAATTTTCAATGTTTTAGCAATTGAATGTTCACTATTTTTGGCTTTGGAATTCCCATGAAAAAGCTCTAAAATAATTTGAACGGCAATTTTTCATAATGCATTTAAAATGTTTATTTTTAATTAATCAAAACCGAAAACCATGATTGTTTTTTTACTAATGGAACCGAACCGGCCTCAAAAAGTACTAGTCGCTCAGCACTACTGTAACGCAGCCAGTCTTACATTCAAAACTTTTAATTGTGCATACATTCTGTTTCAAGACATCTTTCATCACAAAACCATTGATCAAAAATATAAGTTTCCTGTGAAATATATTGAGTACATTGGTTTAAAATCACCAAAAGACAACATAAATTACATCTTCTCAATTTAGTTATTCTAAGAACCAGTTCATCCAATAGCATTGCCCTGTGAATGTATTAAGCTACAGTACATTACGCTGTTTTCACATTAGGCAATAACAGTGCTGTGTTCGAGACCACCTAAAGTAAGACCAATTCAAGACCAAGAGCGGGACGAGAGAGTCCAAGACCAGAAAAATGCAAGTCCAATGAGACCATGACTGTAATTTTGTCAAATCGCCACCATAATAAGAGTTCAAAATTTCAAAGAGCGCGCCGTAAGCTACGCCCCAGTGGGCACAGCTAGGCGTGTTGCACTGAGAACAGAGCAAATACTCACATTTTACACAATGGCTCCGCTGTGCTTCTGTGTAGCCTAGTTATGCAAATATATTTGAGATCAGCGTATTGCAGTTAATTTCATCTGACTTAAGACAAATATCTTTGGAGTAGTAAACATGGAGCCAACAACGAGTCCCAGACAGTTCGCAAAAGATCATACCAAAGGGGGCATTGTTTACTACGCTATGTAAATGATTGGGATCAAGTATTTGGAATATATTGAGCTCGTTGACAAAACAGACCATGGGACGCCTTTTCGTACAAAAAAGCGGCGAGTCTGTAAATGATGTGATTATAGACAGGTGTATAGCAGTGAGTGTCATCTATTCATTTAAAGTAGAAGACATATCAGCCAGGGAAACCAATTGTTCTCACTTTATGATAGAACATTCAGATGTCTGCCTGACTGTGGGGCTCTTTACCGGAATTATTTTCAACAAAACTACTTATTTTGCTCAAATAGAAATATAATTAAATTGGGTTTACTTTGAAGAGACAGGCCTACAGTATGGGGAGTGGTTTACGGAGCGCTCTTTGAAATATGCGCTCGTTTCCATTAGGCCTAGGTCCAATAGGTTCGCCACTGCGTAAACATGTCTAATATAGATATAAAAGACTGTTACAATTTCCCATGGTCTCCCTTTACCAATAGTGAGAGCTCAACTTTACAACAATTCCCCCCACTCTTCCCTACCAGCGAGTCAAGGAAATTCAGACAAAGTTTTAGGTTATTTTTCAAATAAATGAAAAGGACAGTAATGTTACTATTAACGTAGGAAGCTCAGATTTCAATAGGCGATAAGATAACGTTTGAAGAAAGGAGTGTATATATTTGGCTTGCCAAAGCGGTTTTATGCGCTGACTGAATGGAAGCTGACAATTAGTTTTTTTTACTCCTATCGTCTCAGGAGAACTTACGGGAAAACCTTCCAAGCCTGACATTGTGCCCAGTTTATTAGGAACACCCATCTAAACTCAGCAAAAAAAAAGATGTCAACTGTTTCTATTTTCAGCAAACTTAACATGTGTAAATATTTGTATGAACATAAGATTCAACAACTGAGACAAACTGAACAAGTTCCACAGACATGTGACAGAAATGGAATAATGTGTCCCTGAACAAAGGGGGGGTCAAAATCAAAAGTAACAGTATCTGGTGTGGCCACCAGCTGCATTAAGTACTGCAGTGCATCTCCTCCTCATGGACTGCACCCGATTTGCCAGTTTCTGCTGTGAGATGTTACCCCACTCTTTCACCAAGGCAGGGGGGGGGCCCTCACCCTCAGATCCAACAGGTCCCAGACGTGCTCAATGGGATTGAGATGTGGGCTCTTCGCTGGCCATGGCAGAACACTGACATTCCTGTCTTGCAGGAAATCAGACAGAACGAGCAGTGTGGCTGGTGGCATTGTCACGCTGGACGGTCATGTCAGGATGAGCCTGCAGGAAGGGTACCACATGAGGGAGGAGGATGTCTGCCTGTAACGCACAGCGTTGATTGCCTGCAATGACAACAAGCTCAGTCTGATGATGCTCTGACACACCGCCCCAGACCATGACGGACCCGCCAACTACAAATCGATCCCTCTCAAGAGTACAGGCTTCTGTGTAATGCTCATTCCTTCGATGATAAAACGCAAATCCGACCATCACCCCTGGTGAGACAAAACCGCGACTCGTCAGTGAAGAACACTTTTTGTCAGTCCTGTCAGGTCCAGCAACGGTGGGTTTGTGCCCATAGGCGACGTTGCTGCCAGTGATGTCTGGTGAGGACCTGCCTTATACAACAGGCCTACAAGCCCTCAGTCCAGCCTCTCTCAGGCTATTGCGGACAGTCTGAGCACTGATGGAGGGATTGTGTGTTCCTGGTGTAACTCAGGCAGTTGTTGCCATCCTGTACCTGTCCCGCAGGTGTGATGTTCCGATCCTGTGCAGGTGTTGTTACACATTGTCTGCCACTGTGAGGATGATCAGCTGTCCGTCCTGTCTCCCTGTACATTTACATTTAAGTCATTTAGCAGACGCTCTTATCCAGAGCGACTTACAAATTGGTGCATTCACCTTATGATATCCAGTGGAACAACCACTTTACAATAGTGCATCTAACTCTTTTAAGGGGGGGGGGGGGGTTAGAAGGATTACTTTATCCTATCCTAGGTATTCCTTAAAGAGGTGGGGTTTCAGGTGTCTCCGGAAGGTGGTGATTGACTCCGCTGACCTGGCGTCGTGAGGGAGTTTGTTCCACCATTGGGGTGCCAGAGCAGCGAACAGTTTTGACTGGGCTGAGCGGGAACTGTACTTCCTCAGAGGTAGGGAGGCGAGCAGGCCAGAGGTGGATGAACGCAGTGCCCTTGTTTGGGTGTAGGGCCTGATCAGAGCCTGAAGGTACGGAGGTGCCGTTCCCCTCACAGCTCCGTAGGCAAGCACCATGGTCTTGTAGCGGATGCGAGCTTCAACTGGAAGCCAGTGGAGAGAGCGGAGGAGCGGGGTGACGTGAGAGAACTTGGGAAAGTTGAACACCAGACGGGCTGCGGCGTTCTGGATGAGTTGTAGGGGTTTAATGGCACAGGCAGGGAGCCCAGCCAACAGCGAGTTGCAGTAATCCAGACGGGAGATGACAAGTGCCTGGATTAGGACCTGCGCCGCTTCCTGCGTGAGGCAGGGTCGTACTCTGCGAATGTTGTAGAGCATGAACCTACAGGAACGGGTCACCGCCTTGATGTTAGTTGAGAACGACAGGGTGTTGTCCAGGATCACGCCAAGGTTCTTAGCACTCTGGGAGGAGGACACTGTAGCACTGTCTTAGGCGTCTCACAGTACAGACATTGCAATTTATTGCCCTCATGCCTCCTTGCAGCATGCCCAAGGCACGTTCACGCAGATGACCATGGGCATCTTTCTTTTTTTCCCCAGAGTCAGTAGAAAGGCCTCTTTAGTGTCCTAAGTTTTCATAACTGTGACCTTAATTGCCTACCGTCTAAGCTTTTAGTGTCTTAACGACCGTTCCACAGGTGCATGTTCATTAATTGTTTATGGTTCATTTAACTATCATGGGAAACAGTGTTTAAACCCTTTACAATGAAGATCTGTGAAGTTATTTGGATTTTTACAATTATCTTTGAAAGACAGGGTCCTGAAAAAGGGACGTTTCTTTTTTTGCTGAGTTTAGTTCCAGGACAAACCCCCCTTTGCCTCCAGAACAGCCAGAATTCTTCAGGGCATGTATTCTAAGGTGTGGCATTGAAACTTTCTGGTATCAAGGGACCTAACTTGTGCCAGGAAAACATTCCCAACACTACCGCAACCAGCCTGTACCGTTGACACCAGGCATGATGGGGCCATGGACTAATGCTGCTAACGCCAAATCCTGACTCTGGCATCAGCATGATGTAACAGGAACCAGGATTCGTCGGTCCAGGGAATGTTTTTCAACTCAATTGTCCAGTGTTGGTGATCGCGTGGGCACCGGAGCCGCTTCTTCTTGTCTTTAGATGATACGAGTGGAACCCATTGTAGTCATCTCCTGCAACAGCCCATCCTTGCCAAGGACCAACAAGTTGTGTGTTCCCGAGATGCCGTTCTGCACACCACTGTTGTACTGTGTCATTATTTGCCTGTTTGGGGCCCGCCTGTTAGCTTGCACGATGCTTGCCATTCTCCTTCGACCCCTCATCAACTAGCTGTTTTTGCCCACAGGACTGTCGCTGACGGGATGTTTTTAGTTTGTCGCGCCGTTCTCCGTAACCACTAGACACTGTCGTGCGTGAAAAGCTTAGGAGGCCGGCCGTTTCTGAGACACTGGAACAAACCGGCGTGCCTAGTACCAACAAACATATATTTTAACCTTTATTTAACTAGGCAAGACATACCATGCTCAAAGTCACTTGTTTTCCCCCATTCTAACGTTCAATTGAACATCAATTAATAGCAGTCGGATTAAGTAATAGTAAAATGTCTTAAGAATATATATTATTCTAATGTGAGCATTGTATTGTGAAAGGCAATTACATTATATGAACATGTATTGCAATGCGAAACATGTATTACTTGATGAAACACTGATTATGTTTGGTGAAAAAGTGACTGTATTATTGTGTGTTGTACTTAGTTTTGAAACGACTACCTTTTTGATGATCTGTTTTGAGTTTTGTACTAAGAGTTGTGAAAATTGTACCAAAGTGACTGAGCAAAAACTGTAATGAGTCTAAATCAAAGGATTTGCACCACTTGTGACCCTGAGCTTCAGCTGGGCTGGATTACTAGCGCCTCATTACTAGCATACCAGGCCACTCATTAGGCTATAATTAAAGCAAATAGGCCATCAGCGCATTGAGCGTTCACACACTCCACCTCGGTGTGTGTTAGTGTGTGTTACCTCTCTGTCTGGTAGACTTCCATACTGCTGTTGAGTTCCTCTAGTTCTTCCTTCAGTAGCTGCAGGTTGGAGTTGACAAAGCTCAGCTCTAGAGCCACAGTCTCCTTCACTTTGTTGTTAGTGGTGGCTCTGCAACACACAAATACATTCATATGAGACACCCTACCTGAAATAGGAGGATGTACTAACCAGACCATGAGTCTCTCATCATTGTCACCTTGTGATCTTTATCCAGCTCAATCCGGTTCGACATAGTTCTGAATGGAAGTACAGTAGCTCATACATCTTGTATTTACTGAGAAAAGGGCCTACTTCTACTTCACTTTCTGGGGCCCCAAGCAGTTTGGAACAGTTAACACAGCACACAATCCAATTACAGTACACACACATGTTTTACTACTACCCCCAATACACACCTTCACGTAAAACACACAGTCAAGAGGAACCCACTCAACCCAATTCTGTGATACTTGGGTGAGATAGCTAGTCCCTTTTCCAAAAGAGGATTAGGAATCAACAAGAGCGAGTCTTTCAAGGACAAGCACAACACAAACACACCTACTACACGTGACTTGTCCCCTATTATAAGGTTATCAATAACATTTAAACAACCTCCGTCCTTACACACACCTTGAAGCACGCATCAGTGACTCCCTATCCCCCTGCCCCACACAGGCTAATCCCACGTCAGACCTAATACCCTCCTGTCCTCACCCCAAAAACATACACATCTCTCTCTCTCTCCAGGACAAGCCAGTTTCAATCTGATTATGGTCAGCGTTAAAGGCTTGCCATGTATCCCGCTTCTCTCC
Source organism: Salvelinus fontinalis (assembly GCF_029448725.1). NCBI lineage: Eukaryota > Metazoa > Chordata > Actinopteri > Salmoniformes > Salmonidae > Salvelinus > Salvelinus fontinalis. The sequence goes on along the minus strand of NC_074669.1, from coordinate 33,461,789 downwards.
CACACACACACACGCTTCCACGCATGATCTACAACAGACGGAAAAGAAACAACCAAGTACTGCTGTTAAACTGTCTGATACCACCAGTGTATAATGTGTGTGTGTTGAGTGAGTCACAATGGTTATTTTACTCTAGGAAAAATATAAAGGCCTGTGTGTGCTCATCACTTCAGTTAAGTCACGGTCACACCACCCCCAGTAAAATCCCCTGTATTGCTGATTTCCAGCAACGAACTGAGTGCTGTCATCCCCTACAGGATTAGACTCGTTACTGTCGTTCGTAGTCTTCCTCACTAGAACTCCTTTCCCATAGTAGACACACTGGCCTGTTAAACCAGCATGACAGCACATAATATGAAGCTCTAATGAGATTAGAGCTGACCACAATTATTCGACTGGTTGATAGGCGGTTGGTCGACCAAGATTTTTTTTTGTCGAGCAGTAGCAAATAAATAAATAAAATACACCCCCCCCAAATTCGGAAAGTGTTCAGACCCCTTGACCTTCTCCACATTTTGTTATGTTACACCCTTATTCCAAAATTGATTCTTATTTTTTCCCCCCCTCAATCTACACACAATGCCAAAGCAAAAACAGATTTTGAAATGTTTGCACATTTATAAAAAATAAAACTGAAATAGATTTAAGTATTCAGACCCTATACTCAGTACATTGTTGAAGCACCTTTGGCAGCAATTACAGCCTCGAGTCTTCTTGGGTATGACACTACAAGCTTGGCACACCTGTATTTGGCGAGTTCCTCCCATTCTTCTCTGCAGATCCTCACGAGCTCTGACAGGTCTCTCCAGAGATGTACGATCATGTTCAAGTCCGGGCTCTGGCTGGGCCACTCAAGGACAGACAGACACTTGTCCCGAAGCCACTCCTGTGTTGTCTTGGCTGTGTGCTTAGGGTCATTGTTGTCCTGTTGGAAGGTGAACCTAAGCCCAGTCTGAGGCCCTGAGCACTCTTGAGCAGGTTTTCATCAAGGATCTCTCTGTACTTTGCTCCGTTCATCTTTCCTTTGATCCTGACTATTCTCCCAGTCCCGGCTGCTGAAAAACAACCCCACAGCATGATGCTGCCACCACCATGCTTCACTGTAGGGATGGTGCCAGATTTCCTCCAGACGTGACGCTTGGCATTCAGGCCAAAAAGTTACATCTTGATTTCATCAGACCATGGAATCTGGTTTCTCATGGTCTGAGAGTCCTTTAGGTGCCTTTTGGCAAACTACAAGCAGCTGTCATGAGCCTTTTACTGAGGAGTGGCTTCCGTCTAGCCACTCCACCATAACGTCCTGATTGGTGGAGTGCTCCGGAGATGGTTGTCCTTCTGGAAGGTTCTCCCATCTCCATAGAGGAACTATGGAGAGCTGTCAGAGTGAACATTGTGATCATCCCCGACAAAGGCCCTTCTTCCCCGATTGCTCAGTTTGGCCGGGCGGCCAGCTCTAGGAAGTCTTGGTGGTTCCAAATGTCATCCATTTAAGAATGATGGAGGCCACTGTTCTTGGGGACATTCAATGCTGCAGAATGTATTTTTTATTTGCAATACATTTGCAAAATGTCTAAACCTGTTTTTGCTTTTTTATTATGGGGTATAGTGTGTAGACTTATTTTATTTAATACATTTTAGATTAAGGCTGAGACTTAACAAAATGTGGAAAAAGTCAAGGGGCCGGAAACATTTCCAAATGCACTGTATAAGAGCGGGATCTCGTGTGCCATACAGTACCAGTAAGGTTGACACTCATTCAAGGATTTTTCTTATTTTACATCGTAGAATAATAGTGAAGACATCAAAACCATGAAATAGCACATATAGAATCATGTAGTAACCCCCCCAAAAAATGATAGTCCCACTAAACGCAAACCAGATGAGATGGCGTATCACTGCAGAATGCTGTGGTAGCCATGCTGGTTAAGTGTGCCTTGAATTCAAAATAAATCACAGAAAGTGTCACCAGCAAAGCACCCCCACACCTCGACCATGAAGGCCTGATTCACGCAGTCTCCTCTGAACAGTTGATGTTGAGATGTCGGTTAATTGAACTCTGAAGCATTTATTTGGGCTGCAATCTGAGGTGCAGTTAACTCGAATGAACTGATCCTCTGCAGTCTTCCTTTCCTGTGGCTGTCCTCATGAGAGCCAGTTTCATCATAGCGCTTGATGGTTTTTGCGACTGCACTTGAAGAAACGTTCAAAGTTCTTGACATTTTCCGTATTGACTGACCTACATGTCTTAAAGTAACGGACTGTCGTTTCTCTTTGCTTATTTGAGCTGTTCCTGCCATAATATGGACGTTTATATGGTCTTTTACCAAATAGGGCTATCTTCTGTATACCACCCCTACCTTGTCACAACACAACTGAAATTAACTTTTAACAAGGCACACCTGTTAATTGAAATGTATTCCAGGTGACTACCTCATGAAGCTGGTTGAGAGAATGCCAAGAGTGTGCAAAGCTCATCAAGGCAAAGGGTTGCTACTTTGAAGAATCTAAAATATTATTTTTTGTTTACAACATGATTCCATGTGTTATTTCATAGTTTTGATGTCTTCACTAATATTCTACAATGTAGAAAATAGTCAAATAAGAAAAATGTTTGCAGAGCACACAACTTATGCTAGACTTGGTTCATTTCATTCCATTTACGAGTTTTATTAATTTAGTAGTCTTTTGTTTGGAGCGCTCCTGTCAATGTTGTGTAAGGACACACACCATATAAGTAAGCCAATAAATGCCCATTTGGGGATCTGACAGTATTTCTGATTGACTTAATGCACCACCACTAATGAGCTGTGGAGCTTCTCAAAGTAATGTTTTCTTCACCTCAAAACAGCATGCCTGTTTTTACATCAATTGTGAATGACAATTCCTCAATGCATTCGAAAATCTTTCCAGCTCTCTCCCTTTCGATAACCACTCAGTGTGAAAGGGAAAAAATGTCATGCTCTGATCCAGTGGAAATGTCATAAAATAAGCCTACTCACTGGCACAGAAACTCTGGGGCCCAGAATATGTTATACAATGTTGCAAGGAGCTTCAGGTCAGACTGAAGTTAATAGTTGATACAATGTTTCAAGTTTGTTGCAGACAAACCATACATAGCCAATAGGATTTTAATTGTTTTTTTCAGGATATGTTCTACCCGCAGGCAGCAATGTTTTTATTTGTTGGCTTTATAGGCTATTTTTACATAGTTGGCAATAGAAGTTACTTTAGGTTTATCATTTAGATTTGGATAGAATTTTGATTAACCACATGACAATGATTTTGAGATATGAAGACGTTATTATAAATGAAATGAAACGGTTCCATGAAAATGTGCAAATGAAACCCATAACTGGCATGCAGATCAGTAGAAATGGTAAGCTACATTGGCTCCTTGTGTAGCCTATTACCGGCAACTTCAGGCGAGCAATGACAAAATCAGCAAAAGCCAGTCGGAGCGGGAGGAGGACGGTCGGGACAAGTTAAGTTTTTTTTTCTTCTGGTTATCTTGATCTCTGGCTCCCTCGAGTCATTTGAGTCTGATTTCATCAAACAGCGAGCTTAAAGCATCAGACAAGCTCAATGCATATTTAGTTGATTATATATGGAAAAACATGGGTATATTTGCATATAGTTGATTATATATGGAAAAATAAAGTGGTCGAAAGAACAGATTACTTTCGGTCAACTTTTTTTTTGGGGGGGGGGGCGGGGGGTTCGGGGATAGCCCTACATGATACACCCCTACCCTATTCTCCCATCATCCCTCATTAGCCTGTCACTTCATTCCCCTCCTCCCCCGAGCTCCTACCAACACACACACGTTTGTCCGACTGGCTTTGAACCGGAGTTTCCTGCATGATGCCAAAATACTATGTGTTAACCCACTGAACTAAACCCTCGTCTTCCAATGACAATCAGCGATGAGATTCCTGCAGACAGCTGCCCTCCCTGGGAATCCCTCTGTTTCTGCCTGGGAATGAAAAGGGAAAGATGCAGCAGCGGGCACAAAGCCTGTTGATTGGTGGCTGACTGGGGGTCTATTTGTCTCTGTGACCTAGTCCCAAAAATGGGGGAAGGGAAGGGCTGGGTGCTGCTGGTGGGTGTTATTACCCCCATCCCCTAGTACTCCCTTTTTAATGGTTGTCTCTCTCAAGCCAAGCTGCATATTCAGAAGTACGACAATGTGATTCATGTCCTAGCCTGAATCAACCCTGTTAACCATGACTCGACTATAAAACGCTAGTGAAAAGGGATACAGGGTGCATGAAATCTCTACTCATTCAATGACTAATCTTACTTGCCATCTTTCTCAAAACCTAATTTCGTCGGGCAAGAAAAAAAAAGAAAAGAGGGTTGACACACAAACAGGGGAGGATTGGTTCTTTCAATTAGCTTGATGTTGTTCTAGGTGTTTATCTTATTAGATAATGACTCAGCCAAACAGACCACTAAAACAGAAGAATAAAGCACACTGCTATAAGTACGTCCTACTTATCATCATCATCATCTCCTCCTTTCAGATGAATATGGATGTTAAAGAGAGACAGTGTCCTATTGTGCCACCCCTCAGACCAATCCAATACACCATGTCCTTCAGTGGCTCCCACACCACTAATAAGTGTAGGATAAACTTGATGAAAAAAGAGTTAGGGGGGGGAGAAGAAAAGGCAGAGGGAGAGGATCAAAATGATGCTAATGCTCTTGAGATGGTTTGGTTTGATGCACTTTAAAAACCTAGCTCAGCTTTGATGTCCTGCCACCAGCTACTTTTCTGAAGAAAAAATATATATACTTTAAAGGAGAGAATGATAACAGGGTGTATTATAACTGTTCAAGTTCAGCACAGGTCAAAGAGAGTGTGCGTGATTTACACTTCTGACAAAATACACTTGAAAAATGAAGGTGGAAAATAACAGGAATCAAACCTGCGGACTGGCAATACACAAAACCCACACACCATGGGACGAACAGTGATAAAAACAGGATGGTGTGGGTTTTGGAGGTGTTCCCCATACACCCTAAAATAGTTGTGTATTTCCATCTGCTAGTGTTTGTATATGATAGAGCTCAATGTTTCCACAGGTAGTAGGGCTTGGGGTTCCTTTTTCCACCACAGGGGAGGGAGTGGATGCCCCCCAGAGCTGTGTACACACAGGATCAGAGACAGTATTCGACCACTCGTACAATGACCTGTCCCTTCCCTCACCCCAGCTCACCTGAAGAGGTTTTCAGCCCCAGCCCTCATCCTCATCTCCTTGTTTATCTGCTGGTTGATACGAGCTCTACGGTGCTGCAGCTTACTGCGTTGGGTCTGGGAACAGGGATCACAACCCTGGAGACAAAGAGGGGGATTGGAAGAGAGATTGTGGTTAATGCATAACATGCTAGAACACAACATATGTCTGTATCGCTTCTTGCTTGTGTCTAAACCCTACGTGTAGTTCACGTGCCTTTGTATATTAGTGTGTAATAAACAAACTGTGCGTAAAGAAGAGTATTCCTAGCCGAACAGGTAGGGGTTGACAGACTATTATTATACATTACACAAACCTGTCACAGATACACCTGACTGAGGGAGACCTACACCGGAGCACCTGGTTAGCTTCCCTCCCTGATTAAGTATGGGTGACTAAGACCACCTGCCTCCATCAGTTAGGATCAAATATCCTGGTGTCAATGTAGTAGGCTCTCTGTGGTGATGGTTGCCAGGAGACCGAGCCCCAGCAGATCTCGGTCGGTAGCCTGCTGTGAGGTAAGTCCTTAGACGTTATGGTCTACAGAACAGAGGAGACTTGAAGACCTCTTACACCTGACCTTTGCCTACCACACACACACACACATGCACCAAAAGTTACCAATGCTCTTTTTAATACTGTAACTTCGTCACCACACCATGTCATGTGATCAACTCAAGGTGTGGCTCTGTGCCTCTACACGTGGTATTCAGTTACAAGCCCTACACCTTCACATATGATCTGGAACTAAGGGAAAGGAGTAGACCATATGATCCATGATTATGCAGAGCGCACTAATGGTAAGGCTCAAATGGGCTCTGAGATCACAACTTAGAAGACACATGAAGCTGGGAAGAGGGTTAAAAAAAAGGTGTGCAATCTCTATCACTGTTATGAGGCTGGGGTGCTGCTATGAGATCAAGTTTAGACCTAGATCTGGACTGTACTAGTGACTAGGATTACATTTTGGGAAATATTCAGAGGTGGAAACTTTCCGTGGGAATTAACAGGAATAAAAGGAAATATGCAAATTAATATTAATACCATTTAAATGTGGTTGTTTTTTGCATTGGATACATTTACCATGTCATATGGAGACAAACAAACCTTTTACCTTATAAGTACACAAATGCAATTTATTAAATCCTTCCAATAGAAAAAAAACAAAAGAAAACACTTTAGTTACGAACTTGATTTCACTAAACAACAAAAGGGAATATTTAATGATCCATCGCATCTCCCAAAAACATTTTCAACAAATATCTGTAAAATGATAGTCTAGACTACTAAAGCTTTGGTTGTCTTCCTCTCAGGCTTCCATGTCTTCTCCCTGGACCTCCTCAATGTCCACCTCTTGAACATCAGACTGAGGCCTCATCTTCACTGTCACTTTCCAACCTTGTTGAGGATGGCTTGTTGTCAGGCTCAAAAAGCGTCAAATTTGCCCAGTTGGCCACAAATGTTTCAACCCTATTGGTCAGCCTGTTGCGTGCTTTGGTGTGTGTGTTCCCAAACAAGGACCAGTTACGCTCTGAGACGGCTGATGTTGGTGGGATTTGGAGGATTATGGAGGCAACAGGGGAAAGAGCCTCAGATCCACAAAGTCCCTTCCATCAGGTGGCTGAGATATGTTGGCACGACTGCCATATTGCATCTCCATCCAAAGCCCTTGCTTGGAAGTGTACTTTGCCAGGCTACCAAGAACTGTGCCCTCAACCAGGCCAAGGTGGCGAGACACAGTAGTGATGACACCAAAGGCCTTGTTGATCTCTGCACCAGACAGGATGCGCTTGCCAGTATACTTGGGGTCCAACATGTACGCTGCAGCGTGTATGGGCTTCAGGCAGAAGTCTTCACGCTTTGATGCATTTCAGAACTGTAGTTTCCTCTGCTTGGAGCAACAGTGAAGTGGGAAGGGCAGTACGGATTTCTTCTTACATCTGTGGGAAGGGCAATACGGATTTCTTCTTACATCTGCAAGCAGAGTCTGAACATCAGACAGGATGGCATTGTCTCCCTCAATCCTACTGCTATAGGTTTCAGGAGTTTCAGGCTGCTTACCACTCTCTCCCAAAATACCTCATCCAGAAGGATCCTCTTGATGGGCCTGTCCATATCGGCAGACTGATATGGCCATTTCTTGGAGAGACTCCTTCCCTTCCAGGAGACTGTCAAACATGATGGCAACACCACCTCAACGGGTGTTGCTGGGCTGCTTCAATGTGGTGCTCTTGTTCTTCTCACTTTGCTTGGTGAGGTAGATTGCTGCTGTTGGATTCTGGAGTAAACTTTGAACATTGTTATACTCAGAGTGTAGGAACATTAGTTACACAAGAGACATGAGGGGTGAGTGCAGGAAAAACAATTGCATGTGACAGTATTGATAAGGGGAGAAACCGTTGAAGGCTCATATCACTTAGTTCCCTGCTTAGCAAGAATGATGCAATGTTTAGAGATAAGGAGGAGACTCCACCCAAAGTGGGGTATGAATACCACCACGGGGGAAGCCATGTCTGTGTTTGAATTACAGCTGTAACAACCCTTTGGGAAGAAATACATTTGGTTAAGCTTCTCTAGTGTGTGAGTTATTTACTCTGAAAAATAAGAACTTAACACTGCTATAACTTGATGACCCTTCACATACCTAACCATTTCCTTGGCTCTCTTGTAGAGTGTATCCATTGTTTTCAGTGCCATGTCGTCCTTGAGAAGCAAATTCAGTGCATGAGCAGCACAGCCAATGGGTGTGATTGTGAGGATAGGACTCCTCCACTTTAGACCAAGCAGCTTTCATGTTCGCAGCATTGTCTGTCACCAGTGTAAATTCCTTATTTGGTCCAAGGTCATTGATAACTGCCTTCAGCTCATCTGCAATGTAGAGACCAGTGTGTCTGTTGTCCCTTGTGTCTGTGCTCTTGTAGAATACTGGTTGAATACTGCACCTCAAATAGAAGTAGAGGGACTTTTGTCAGAGGTTGCTTGCTGTGAGTGTTGAGGGAACTTTATGCACTTGGCCAGATGATTCTGCATCTTTGTTGCATTCTTCACATTGATTTGGCACAGTATTTGCAAATGTACACAGCTTTTCCTTCTACATAAGCTGCAGTGAAATGTCTCCACACATCAGATAGTGCCCATGGCATTTTCCTGAAAAGATTAGGAAAGAAATTAGTAAAAAAAATAAAATAAAAATTGCTAAGTAGTTAAACAGCTCCTTTGTAAGATACGTTTTAAAATGAAACATGTACGGAAACCAGTGAATTAACACTCCTCAGCAGGCTCAATCAAGCCAAAACCTACATGGTAGCAACAACTAACTAGCAGAAACTGTTAACAAGTTAGAAATGATTTAAAATCACACTTTACTGTTTACTAGTCAACAAAGAAATTGTCATAAAATATATTCACCCCACCCAGTATAGTAATCAAAACTTACCAGAAAGCATGTAGTCCTTGGCTCAGACAGTGTAGTAGTGTCGGCTCAATATCATCTAATTAGTGTGCAAGATCTTGAGAATCAGCTGTACATGTGATAGAAGAGTGCACTGCACAAGTGATAAAAGAATGCACCTTGCATGCAGAGGGTTGAAATGCCATTGAATTGGGGATAGTTTAAACAAAATATGCCACAAGACCTAGACCTTGTGTATCCCACAAAAAAAAAGGTTAACTGTTATAAGCCAACTTTTTTTTTTAGGAATTTAAGCAAAATTCCAAATTTCCGGGAAAATGCAGGAAATTTACCAGAAAGTTTCCAACCCTTTGGAACCCTACTAGTGACCAATGATGCTGCTGATTAGGGAATTTTATGTGACTATTCGTTGTCATGCAAATGGTCACAGTTAGTGTCATAGATGTGACAATTCAGCTACCAAAATATACCCTCATGTAAAAAAATTCACTTATATTGGGTAAACTACCTACTTCCAACCCAGAGACATTTGCCCAGTAGTATAAAAGTACTTTACTATTAATATTTGACAACTTTAACTTTACTACATTCCTAAAGAAGATGATGTACTTTGCACTCCATACATTATCCCTGAATGTACGTTACATTTTGAATGCTTAGCAGCAAAGGAAAATGGTCCAATTCACGCACTTATCAAGAGAACATCCCTGGTCACCCCTACTGCCTCTGATCTGGCAGACTCACTAAACACAAATGTCTGAGTGTTGGAGTGTGCCCCTGGCTATCTGTAAAAAAAATCTATAATATATAAGTGTGCGTCTGGTTTGCTTAATATAAGCAATTTGAAATGATTTATACTTTTACCTTCGATACTTAAGTATATTTTTGCAATTACATTTACTTTTGATACTTAAGTACAGTATATTTAAAACCAAATAATTTTAGACTTCTACTCAAGTACCATTTTACTGGGTGACTTTCACTTGAGTCATTTTCAATTGAGGAATCTTTACTTTTACTCAAGTATGACAATTGCGTACATTTTCTACCACTGCATATGCCAATGCTACAGGTACAGTTAGACATCTGATTCCACTGTAGTCTGATAACTGAAGTACAAGACATGTACAGTGCATTCAAAAAGTATTCAGACCCCTTGGCTTTTCCCACATTTTGTTATGTTACAGCCTTATTCTAAAATGTATTAAACAAATATTTTTCCTCATCAATCTACACACAATACCCCATAATGACAGTTTTTGCAAATGTATTAAAAATGAAAACAAATAACTTATTTACATAAGGACCCTTTGCTATGAGACTCGAAATTAAGCACAGGTGCATCTTGTTTCCATTGATCATCCTTGAGATGTTTCTACAACTTGGAGTCCACCCATGGTAAATTCAATTGATTAGACAGGATTTGGAAAGGAACACACTTGTCTATAAGGTTCCACAGTTGACAGTGCATGCCAGAGCAAAAACCAAGACATTAGGTCGGAGGAATGGTCCGTAGAGCTCCGACACATCTGGGGAAAGGTACCAAAACATTTCTGCAGCATTGAAGGTCCCAAAGAACACAGTGGCCTCCATCATTCACTCCATCACAGTGGCCAGTCTTAAGTAAAAAAGCACATGACAGCCCGCTTGGAGTTTGCCAAAAGGCACCTAAATGACTCGGACACCATGAGAAACAAGATTCTCTGGTCTGATGAAACCAAGATTGAACTCTTTGGCCTGAATGCAAAGCATCACATCTGGAAGAAACCTGGCTCCATCCCGACGGTGAAGCATGGTCATGGCAGCACCATGCTATGGGGATGTTTTTCAGCAGCAGGGACTGGGAGACTAGTCAGAATAGAGGGAAAGATGAACACAGAAAAGTACTGAGAGATCCTTGATGAAAACCTGCTCCAGAACGCTCAGGACCACAGACTGGGGCGAAAATTCACCTTCCAATAGGACAACGACGCTAAGCACACAGCCAAGACAACGCAGGAGTGGCTTCAGGACAAGTCTATGAATGTCCGTGAGTGGCAGAGCCAGCTTGTAGAGTCATACCCAAGAAGACTCAAGGCTGTAATCGCTAACAAAGATACGTCAACAAAGTTCTGAGTACTTATGTAAATGTGGTATTTCAGTCTTTTATTTTTAAGACCGTTGCAAAAATGTTTTAAAAACCTGGTTTTGCTTCATCATTATGTTGTACCGAGTGTAGATTGATAAGGGGTAAAAAAACTATTTAATACATTTTAGAATAAGGTTGTAACTAGTGATGCACCGTCATGACATTTTTGGCTGATACGTTCCTTGCCCCAAAAAAACAATACCGACATTTAAAGGTTTAGCGGCCATTTAAGCATTCTAGTACAGTTAAATAGTTAACACACCCACACACACTGACACAGCTGTCTAAGGCACTGCATCTCAGTGCAAGAGGCGTCACTACAGTCCCTGGTTCGAATCCAGGCTGTATCACATCTGGCCGTGACTGGGAGTCCCATAGGGCGGCGCACAATTAGCCCAGCGTCGTCCGGGTTCGGCCAGGGTAGGCCGTCATTGTAAATATGAACACACACCACCACACTGACCGAAAAGTTATTGTTGGCATTTACGCATGTCCTATTACCAGTAAAACATAAATCGTTCAGTCGTTTCATTCTCAACCAGGATTTCTATGGAACGCTGTTTGGGTCTTTGCGTGTCAAAAAAAATAAACGTCAAATAACACTATTTGACGTATCAAATAAGCTTGTTGACCAATCAGGACCTGAATATGACTGCACGTTAGAGATGAAACGGTATGAAAATGTAATATCACGATTATAGTGACCAAAATTATCACGTGATCAGTATTATCACAGTATTGTTAAAATGGGCTAGAAATGTGACCACTGGTAATGAACACTCCCTCTGATGGCACGCTGGTTGCACAAAAGCGTCCTGGCAACCCTGGCAAGGTGAGGCAGGTCTGATGCATGGTCCCCGCACCACACCAGTGGATCCTCTTCTGCTGGAATGGGTGGCAGAGACAAGTAGACCTTGATCTCTTCTTTCACTCAGTATTCAGGGGTGGTCAGAATCTGACCCTCTTCACCTCTCTGCTGCTTTGTTGAGGTAATCTTTCTTAGCAACCCAGCCAGGCCTTTCCCCTCCGATACTGCTGTGGGAGTGTTGGTGGTGCTTAGTGGATCTTCCTGGACACAGCAGTCAGTGTCAACTTTTGCAGCCTCAGGTTCATCTAAAAAGCTCCTTTTGAAGTGGGGGTCAATGAAACAAGCATGACATGACTCTTTGCCTTCTCTGTGTATCTGTTAAGGTCTTCTCTCATTACCCTCCTTGGCCAGGGATGGCTTCGTATCCTTTTCCACCAGAACATCACGGGTGATGTGGTCCAGCACAGGCTTGATGGCTGACAGTGTCACTCGTGTCTGAGGCAAGTGCATATGTAAACTTGCTTAGAGGTTCAAGGAGCTGGCACAGTTGCTCCATGACACTTGTTGGCATCCTTGGGCATCAGATGCCATTTTCCTCTTTCTCCAGCCAGTGTCGCAGACTGGCTGCTGTTGGCTGATGAAACGCTAAAGCATCTTGTGTGTAGATCCCCATCAGGTCACCACATCATGGATTACAGCCTTCTGTGGCATGTTGAGGGCAGCTTGCTTTCCTCTCAGTTCTCCCCTTCTCTTCCAGCTCCGTGAGAAGCCTTGGACCAGATGATGGCAGGCCTTGACTGCTGTGTCAACTCTCTGAATTTTCAGAGCCTTTGAGATGGCCAGGTTCAGATTATGGCCAAAGCACCTAAGCCACAGATCTGGCAACTCTTCAAAAGCCTTGATCATGTTTGTTGCGTTGTCTGGTTATGCAGACCATTACTTTCTTGTTGCTCCCCCACTCTGCCAGCATATTCTCAAAAAACTCTTGTGAACAGAGTTGATCAGCTGGAAAGAACCGTGTTTCCAGGCAGTTTCATTCCAGTTGCCAGTCTGGGGTGAGGTCATGGAGTGAAGCTGATGTAAGGTTGTCCACCCCTGCTGTCACTGGTCCAGAGGTCAGTAGTTGTAGCAAACCATGTGCCTTTGAGCCAAACTTTTTCCAACAATCAGCTTTAACCTGGTTGTACAGGTTTTGGATTTCAGTCTTGGATAAGAATGTTCGTGATGGCACTTTGTTGTGAGGCACGGCAACCTTAAGCCTCAAAAAGCCAGGCCTCTGAACAATTTGAAATGTTCAGTATGTTTAGCATGAAATTTACATAAATACAAATGGTCTTAAGACAGTGATAGTAATTGCAATGAGCCAAATAATTGACATAAATACAGGAGTCTTGTATGAGTATATAGTGTTTCTCCTGTTGGAACACTTTCACATCCAAGTCGACAACTGACAAGTTCTAAAATGAACAAAATATGTTGGTTGGGTGACTAAACAGCATTATTGTGTGCAATGGGCGAATAGAGTCTGGAAACACACAACGCATACAGCAGAACAATGTGTAGTGTTTTAACAAGAGTAGGTAACACTGAAAGCTTCAGTTGACATTATTTACAAGCTATTAGCAAGTTAGACAGAAAAACCATGAAATGTTCCCCCATTTCGAAACCCCACATCATGCATTGAGCTAACATGGCATACATGGCATTCATTATAAAGTAGTGGGTGGTGGTCACGAAGATCACTCAAGAGATTTGAAGTGTTGCTGCCATTTTGCAGCGATATACATCTTTTTTTTTTGCATGTTCTGCAGATAGGGTGACCATCTTCGATTAAGTTTCCCTCAGCACTCTTGTAAAACCCAAAATACGACCACACTTCAGATTTGGTCCTCTTAGAATTCTGAAAAAAATCTGAGTGCTGTCACTGCCTTTCGCCATGTTTTCACACAAAACAAAACCTGCGTTGCATGAGTAGACTGATATCCCATTTCATTGATCCCCAATCCTTAGGTAAAGCTGTACAATGCAATATGAATGTCAATACACACAATAGGCTGACTTACTCACAAGGATTCCTAAATCATTGCTAAGAATAATGACAATGACTGCAGTTTCTACTGGTCATTGTTTTCAGGCTGGTTGTATTGGTGCTAGCTAGGTACCAAGCTAAAGCTAGCTAGCTACCCTAGAAGTTGCGGTCGAACAAATAATGCTTTATTACCAACACGCTATTGTAAACACATCGTTCATGGCCGGTGTTTGCTTGTTTGCGGAATATTTTTGTACAGCTTTGACAGTGCAACTGATAGTAGTGGTGGCGCTTGGCTTGCATGTGCATATTCAGAACACACAACATTCTATAATAGAACTGTTATTTGACATGTGAAATTAAAAGCTTATTTTACTCGTCAAATAGTGTTATTGTCAAAGTGTTATTGACGTGTATCTTTTTTGACACGCCAAGACCAAAATGGCATTCCATAGTATGTCGTGAAGCTAATAGCAGCGCCGCTATTACTGTTTTGCACATCGGGCCGATACCGATGTTGGCATTTTTAGCTAATATCGGCTGATTCCGATATGTTCACCAATATATTGTGCATCCCTAGTTGTAACATAACAAAATGTGGGAAAAGTCAAGGGGTCTGAACACTTTCCGAATGCACTGTACATGTCTTCATCATGTAGGCCTGCAATTGTCAGGAAATTAAAATAAAATGACAGCTGATGGTCAGAGGCGATAGGACAGCCACACGCTGCTTTTAACTTGTCATCTGCATGGTGTGTTTTGTCCTTAAAGCCATCTGACTAGGCTCTTACTCATACAGTACAGAGAAACAGACCACAACATGGAAGGAAAGGCCATAATAGGGTATGCTAACCCCAAAATGATTAACTCTCTCTCCTTATTCCTCCCCTTTTCTCTCAAAGCCAAGCCAACCTTCTCCCTCGATCTCCCTTTTCCCCCTCACATTATTTCACTCTCCTCTCTACTTCACTCCCCCCCTCCCTTCATCCCTCTCTCTTAGTGAGGTGTTTGTTCTGTGAGTGTGCGCTCAGTAATCCTCAGAGTGCTTGTAGGGATTAAGGTGCTAGCCTAGCCATGCTTCAACCCCCTGCCTCCGGGATCCTGCTCCAGCTCAGCCATAGCCATACTACAACCCTCTAGCTCCAGCCTTAGCTCAGACCGAGCTCTCCTAGATGCATGATGACTTCAGAGCAGCAATGTGATTGGTCAATAATAAAATACATCTAGGGTGTGTTGTATGGTTTTCAGCTCTAAAACACATTAATTGCATGACCTGACACAAAACATGTTGGGGAAAAATTACACAAATCATGTTGTGCCAACACAGTGATTGTGTTAAAAGTTCACAACATGTGCCATCCCTAACAAGACACAGGGATGTGCTAAATAACATATTTTATAAGTGTACCCCCGGCCAGGGGACAGCAGGTGGTGGAAAGGTGTAACCTGGCTCTCCCAGCAACATCCCATCAGTACGATATCTCCCCCTGGACAGCATCCTGCTACAATCTACCCCCCATGACCCAACAGCAGACCCCACCCCCCCCACACACATCCCCACCAAGTCAACAAAGGTTTATCAACATAATGGCAACTCAATGCAGGACCAAGATAGCCCTCAAATGAATATGTAATCAGTTCAGTAATTAAACTTGGTGTATGCAATGCGTGTCAACTCTAAATAACTGAACGGTGCATTTCATATGGTATTGATAATGTGGAACACCTAAGCAGTATGCATTATGAAACTGACAATTAGGCCAAAATAGTATTGTCCTGTTCATAACAGATACACGTCCCAATGGAAAATGTACTTCAATATAAACGTGTGTTGGTACAGTATCGTGTTTTTCTAGCTACAACTGCGTACCGCTCACCTTTCTGATACTCCCGTCGTGACTCCCCTGCTCCATCATCGGTGCGGGAAGCTCCAGCTCCAGCTCCTCGTCCGAGCCAGCGTCAGACATCTCCGGCTCTCTATAATAGGAATGCCCAAAGGCCGTTTATTTAAACGGAATAAAAACCACCACTTTTCCCGTTATACCCTAGCCACACCTACTACCAGTTATTGTCACGGTATTTGTTTAGCTAGCATACCGTGTTTGAACTACATTGAAACTAGAAACAAGTGAACTGGGACTGAATGGATGAGCTCGTTCTGGTTAGCAGTTTGTTTAGCATTAACTTACCAAACATTGTACCACACAACTAGACATCTAATATGCACACTTGCCTTGTCGCAGGTTCTTCTCCCATCCTCATCAAGCCAGGACGCTAGTGGGCAACTTGTTGAACCAATACTTTTGTAATTACAAATGTCCACAGGCCAGGGTCTCTTGCGGTGGATGGGTAGTGAGAAAGATAAACACAGAAAATAACCAGAACAAAACAACTACTATCTGTTCCGCAAGACGTATTCGTTTACCTCTACCTCCCCAAACCCTTGAAGAGAAAAAAAGTTGCGGCGTGGTCTTAACCTAGGAGGCGGTACATATACATGAAAAATAGCCAATGACATAGCACTCCTATTGATTGACGTTGATGTTGACGAATCGAAATATTATATTTCTCTTGCTGACAAGTAACACTGTCCAATTGTGAATCCTATGGGCGGTGACAACATTTTGGAATTATAGTTGCCCATAACAACGCCTAGCCATAGAGGAAAAGAAAACCTGGAGTAGTAAGCAACTCTGAAAGAATTCACTGAATGGAATCACGAGGGGCCACGAAAGGACATGGATAGGTTTTGGTAATTTCGTCATTTAGGGACCTAAACCAAAGATGATCTATATATTGCCTAAAACATAAAAACATTAGTCTATCAAATAATATTACTTTAACAATACAAACAAAATAAAAACATATTTCACACAATGACATTGGATAGTTTTTTCTTATTTTTTTACACTGTAGGGATGCCTCCTTGTTTTGGGTAAAGGAGTGTCATAGTTTTTGCAACTAATACATATCACCATAGCAATTAATCATTTCAAGCATCCTAGTCTTAACCATGGTCCTAACCAACCAAATCTATCTATCTTGAACCAAACTAAACAATCTCCAAGGTTTCGTCCATTCTGCAAACCTTAAACAGGTCTCGAAAGTTAGGGATTGATTTGGTTGGTTAGGACCATGGTTAAGACTAGGATGCTTGAAATGATGAATTACTGTGGTGAGTTGTATTAGATGTAAAAACTATGACACTCCTTCACCCAAAACAAGGAGGCATCCTTGGGGCCCAGTGGTAGGGGCTTCTATGCAAAGCTAGCCAATGTTCTATTTCTTCCTGCATCCGTGCTGGTGTAACGGATGTGAAATGGCTAGCTAGTTAGCGGTGGTGCACGGTAATAGCGTTTCAATCGGTTACGTCACTCGCTTTGAGACCTTAAAGTAGTGGTTCCCCTTGCTCTGCAGTGGTTCCCCTTGCTCTGGAAACGATGCTTCGTGGGTAACTGTTGTTTATGTGTGCAGAGGGTCCCTGGTTCGCGCCCAGGTCGGGGCGAGGGGACGGACTAAAGTTAAACTGTTACACTGGGTGTCCAGTATTATTACTCTACTCTAAAATCATGTGTAAGTTTCAATTCTTCAAATATAGTAGTTTCAGGTAGCTACTCATCATTTGTTGTATTTTTTCTTCTTCAAATTCCTTTTAGCGTCTTCAACCAAACCATCTCCAAGGCTTTGTCCATTCTGCTAATAATATGGCATTTGAAGAAGAAAAAAAATACAGCAGATAATGAGTGCTGACTGCTTGATTTTCTTTTTTTTTTAAATTGAAACTTACACAAGATTCTAATAGCAGAGAAGACTATTAATACTGGACATTCAGCATAGATGCAGGGAGATATAGAACATTGGTGAGCTTTGCATAGAAACCCCTACCATTTGGCCCAACCCAGTACAAGCACAAACATAGATATTGAAACAAGCAATTATAAAAATCAACCTGCAATAAAGCATGTTGGTAAATATGATCAATAATGGGTGTGGTTTTGGTTCAAAGTTATGTGATGAGTTTCAGGCCCCTATATTAGGGTAAAACTAGGCACTCAAAATAATCCCTTATGAAATACGCATTGTATTGTGTTAAAAATGTATTATAATGATAACAAATTCCCTTAGGATCTCACTTGATGAAGTCCATAGGACCGAAAATGGATGAATGCAACAACCATGTCTCTTGTCACTAACAAATACAGTCATAGGTATAGAAATAGCCCGTGGTTCACTCCAGACCTGACTGCCCTTGACCAGCACAAAAACATCCTGTGGCGTACGGCATTAGCATCGAATAGCCCCCGCGATATACAACTTTTCAGGGAAGTTAGGAACCAATATACACAGGCAGTTAGGAAAGCAAAGGCTAGCTAAACTCCAAAAAGTTCTGGAACACTGTAAAGTCCACAGAGAATAAGAGCACCTCCTCCCAGCTGCTGACTGCACTGAGGCTAGGAAACACTTTCACCACAAATAAATCCACAATAATTGAGAATTTCAATAAGCATTTTTCAAAGGCTGGCCATGCTTTCCACCTGGCCACCCCTACCTTGGTCAACAGCCCTGCACCACCAACAGCAACTTGCCCAAGCCTCCCCATTTCTCCTTCACCCAAAGCCAGATAGCTGATGTTTTGAAAGAGCTGCAAAATCTGGACCCCTACAAGTCAGCAGGGCTAGACAATCTGGACCCTCTCTTTCTAAAATGATCTGTCGAAATTGTAGCAACACCTATTACTAGCCTGTTCATACTAGCTTTCGTATCGTCTGAGAACCCCAAAGATTGGAAAGCCTCCGCGGTCATCCCCTTCTTCAAAAGGGGAGACACTCTAGACCCAAACTGCCACAGACCTATATCTATCCTACCCTGCCCTTCTAAGGTCTTCAAAAGCCAAGTTAATAAACAGATAACCAACCATTTCGAATCCCACCGTAGCTTCTCCGCTATGCAATCTGGTTGCCGAGCTGGTCATGGGTGCACCTCAGCCACGCTCAAGGTCCTAAACGATATCATAACCGCCATCGATAAGAGACAATACTGTGCAGCTGTATTAATCGACCTGGTCAAGGCTTTCGACTCTGTCAATCACCACATTCTTATCGGCGAACTCAACAGCCTTGGTTTCTCAAATGATTGCCTCGCCTGGTTCACCAACTACTTCTCTGACAAGTTCAGTGTGTCAAATCGTTGTCCGGACCTCTGGCAGTCTCTATGGGGTTGCCACAGGTTTCAATTCTCGGGCCGACTCTTTTCTCTATATACATTAATGATGTTGATCTTGCTGCTGGTGATTCTCTGATCCATCTCTACGCAGATGACACCATTCTGTATCCTTCTGGCCCTTCTTTGGACACTGTGTTAAAACGTCTTGTGGATAGGGGGCAGCATTTTCACGTTTGGATGAAAAGCGTGCCCAGAGAAAACTGCCTCCTACTCAGTCACAGATGCTAATATATGCATATTATTATTAGTATTGGATAGAAAACACTCTGAAGTTCAAAAACGGTTTCAATCATGTCTGTGACTATAACAGAACTTATTTGGCAGGCAAAACCCCGAGGACAACCCATTCAGATTTTGTTTTGTTTTGAGGTCACTCTCTTTTCAATGGGTTTTCATTGGGAATCCAGATTGCTAAGGGACCTTCCTGCAGTTCCTATCGCTTCCACTGAATGTCAACAGTCTTTAGAAATTGGTTGAGGTTTTTCCTTTGAGAAATTAAGAAGTAGCCATGTTCATAATGAGGCTCCAGTGAAGTGTACTGTTTGTTAAAGGCGCGTGACCAGAAAGCATGCTACACATTGTTTTCCTCCGGTATTGAACACAGATCGTCCTGTCTTCAATTTGATCAATTATTTACGTAAAACAATACCTAAAGTTGTACAACAAAAGTAGTTTGAAATGTTTGGATAAAGCTTACAGGTAACTTTTGAGATATTATGTAGTCACGTTGTGCAAGTTGGAACCGGTGTTTGTCTGGATCAAACGTGCCAAATAAATGGACAATTTGTATATATATCGACAGAATTAATCGAACAAAAGGACCATTTGTGATGTTTATGGGACATATTGGAGTGCCAACAGAAGAAGCTCGTCAAAGGTAAGGCATGAATTATATCTTAATTTTTGCGCTTTGTGTCGCGCCGGGAGGGTTGAAATATGATGGTCTGTGTTTGTTTGCTTGGTTGCTATCCTCAGATAATAGCATTGTTTGCTTTCGCTGTAAAGCATTTTTGAAATCTGACACGTTTACTGGATTCACAACAAGTGGAGCTTTAATTTGGTATATTGAATATGTGATTTCATGAAAGTTAAATTTTTATAGTAATTTATTTGAATTTGGCGCTCTGCATTTTTACTGGATGTTGGCCAGGTGGGACGCTACCGTCCCACATATCCCAGAGAAGTTTTAACTAACCTCCAGATGAGTTTCAATGGCATACAACTCTCCTTCCGTGGCCTCCAACTGCTCTTAAATGCTAGTAAAACTAAATTTATGCTCTTCAACCGATCACTGCCCGCCCGCCCAGCATCACTACTCTGGACGGTTCTGACTTAGAATATGTGGACAACTACAAATACCTACGTAGGTGTCTGGTTAGACTGTAAACTCTCCTTCCAGACTCACATTAAGCATCTCCAATCCAAAATTAAATCTAGAATCGGCTTTCTATTTCGCAACAAAGCATCCTTCACTCATGCTGCCAAACATACCCTTGTAAAACTGACAATCCTACCGATCCTTGACTTCGGAGATGTCATTTACAAAATAGCCTCCAACACTCTACTCAGCAAATTGGATGCAGTCTATCACAGTGCCATCCGTTTTGTCACCAAAGACCCATATACTACCCACCACTGCGACCTGTACGCTCTCGTTGGCTGGCCCTCGCTTTATATTCGTCGCCAAACCCACTGGCTCCAGGTCATCTATATGTCTTTCCTAGGTAAAGCCCCGCCTTATCTCAGCTCACTGGTCACCATAGCATCACCCACCTGTAGCACGTGCTCCAGCAAGTACATTTCACTGGTCTCCCCCAAAGCCAAATCCTACTTAGGCCGCCTTTCCTTCCAGTTCTCTGCTGCCAATGAATGGAACAAATTGCAAAAATCACTGAAGCTGGAGACCCTTATCTCCCTCACTAACTTTAAGCCCCAGCTGTCAGAGCAGCTCACAGATCACTGCACCTGTACATAGCCCATCTGTAAATAGCCCATCCAACTACCTCATCCCCATACTGTTGCTTCTTTGCTCCTTTGCACCCCAGTATCTCTACTTGCACATTCATCTTCTGCACATCTATCACTCCAGTGTTTAATTGCTAAATTGTAATTATTTCGCCACTATGGCCTATTTATTGCCTTACCTACCTTATCTTACCTCATTTGCACACACTGTATATATACTTTTTTTCTTCTATTGTGTTATTGACTGTATGTTTGTTTATTCCATGTGTAACTCTGTGTTGTTGTTTGTGTCGCACTGCTTTTCTTTATTATATACCTACCTTCAAACTCAGTGCCTCTTTTCTTGACATCAAGGGGAAATGAGCCAAAAAGTGTAAATCAATCCCAGAACAACAGCAAAGGACCTTGTGAAGATGCTGGAGGAAGCATGTACAACAGTTTCTATTTCCAAAGTAGAACTAGTCCTATATTGACATAACCTGAAAGGCCGCTCAGATATGAAGTACTGCTCTAAAACCGCCATAAAAAATCTATGGGGACAAAGATCGTACTTTTTGGAGAAATGTCCTCTGGTCTGAGGAAACAAAAATAGAACTGTTTGGCCATAATGACCATTGTTATGTTTGGAGGAAAAGGGGGAGGTTTGCAAGCCGAAGAACACCATCCAAACCTTGAAGCACGGGGGTGGCAGCATCATTTTGTGGGAGTGCTTTGCTGCAGAAGGGACTGGTGCACTTCACAAAATAGATGGCATCATGAGGTAGGAAAATTATGTGGCTATATTGAAGCAACATCTCAAGACATCAGTCAGGAAGTTAACTTCTTCGGGCGAGGGGGCAGTATTTGGATGAATGAGGTGCCCAAAGTAACCTGCCTATTACTCAGGCCCAGAAGCTAGGATATTTGCATATAATTGGTAGTATTGGATAGAAAACATTCTAAAGTTTACAAAACTGTTAAAACAATGTCTGTGAATATAACAGAACTGATATGGCAGGTGAAAACCCGAGGACAATCCATCCAGAATTTCTTTTTTTTCAGCTCACCTCTGATTACAATGGCTGTATGGGAATATAAAAGGAAGTCCTCCCAGATTGCAGTTCCTAGGGCTTCCACTAGATGACAACAGTCTTTAGAAAGAGTTTCAGGCTTGTTTTTTGAAAAATTAGCTAGAATTTGTGGTTTTTCTAAGTGGCTCCCATTTTGGCTGTAGTGTTCGTAGCACGTTCCTGAGCTCTCTAGCGTGTTCCGGTGAGTGCGCGTACTTTGTTATTTATCTGCGGTAATGTTCTCCGGTATTCTCCGTCTTAAATTTGATCGTTTATTTACATAATAGGATACCTGAGGATTGATTAGGAACGTTGTTTGACTTGTTTAGAAGAAGTTTATTGGTATCTTACAGGATTCATTTTGTATGCATTTTGAACGAGGGAAACCGGTGGATTACTAAGTCAAGCGCGCCATTGAAACTTACTTTTTTGATATATAAAGAAGGACTTTATCGAACAAAAGGACCATTTGTTATGTAGCTGGGACCCTTGTGATTGCAACCAGATAAAGATCTTCAAAGGTAAGTGATTTATTTTTTCGCTATTTCTGACTTTCGTGACGCATCTGCTTGGTTGGAAAATGTATGTAATGCTTTTGTGTGCGGGGAGCTGTCCTCAGATAATCGCATGGTGTGCTTTCGCCGTGAAGCCTTTTTGAAATCTGACAACGCGGCTGGATTAACAAGAAGTTAAGCTTTTAAATGATGTATGACACTTGTAATTTAATGAATGTTTAATATGACGATTTCTGTAATCTGAATTTAGAGCTTTGCAATTTCACCGGATGTTGTCGAGGTGGGACGCTAGCATCCCAATGATCTGCTTGGTCGCAAATGGGTCTTCCAAATGGAACAACGACCCAAAGCGTTTTTCCAAAGTTGTGGAAAAATGGCTTAAGGACAACAAAGTCAAGGTATTGGAGTGGCCATCACAAAGCCCTGACCTCAATCCCATAGAAAATGTGTGTGTAGAACTGAAAAAGTTTGTGTGATCAAGGAGGCCTACAAACCTGACTCATTTAAACCTGCTCTATCAGGAGGAATGGAGCAAAATTCACCCAACTTATTGTGGGAAGCTTGTGGAAGGCTACCCGAAAAAGTTTGACCCAAGTTTAACAATTTAAAGGCAATGCTAACAAATACTAATTGAGTGTATGTAAACTTCTGACCCACTGGGAATGTGATGAAATAAATAAAAGCTTAAATAAATTATTCTCTCTACTATTATTCTGACATTTTACATTCTTAAAATAAAGTGGTGATCCTAACTGACCGAAGACAGGGAATTTTTACTAGGATTAAACGTCAGGAATTATGAAAAACTGAGTTTAAATGTATTTGGCTAAGGTGTATGTAAACTTCCGACTTCAAATGTATATTACGTAATATATATATACACACACACACACACACACACACACACACACACACACACACACACACACACACACACACACACACACACACACACACACACACACACACACACACACACACTGCATTCGGGAATTATTCAGACCCCTTGCCTTTTTTCACATTTTGTTATGTTAGTTTTGTTCTAAAATTGATTATTAAATAGTTTTTCCCCCTCATAGATCTACACGATACCCCATGACGACAAAGCAAAAACATATATAGTTTTTGCAAATTAATAAATAATAAATAAAAGATAAATAAAATATCATATTTACATAAGTATTCAGACCCTTTACTTAGTACTTTGTTGAAGCACCTTTGACAGCGATAGCAGCCTTAGGTCTTCTTGGGTATGACGTTACAAGCTTGGCACACCTGTATTTGGGGAGTTTCTCCCACTCTTCTCTGTAAATCCTCTCATGCTCTATCATGTTGGAAAGTGAACCTTCACCCCAGTGAAGGTCCTGAGCTCTCTGGAACAAGTTTTCATGAAGGATCTCTCTGTGCTTTGTTCTGTTCATCTTTCCCTCGATCCTAACTAGTCTCCCTGTCCCTGCCGCTGAAAAACATCCCATCAGCATGATGCGGCCACCACGTTGCTTCACTGTAGGGATGATGCCAGGTTCAATCTTTGTTTGATCAGATCAGAGAATCTTCTTTCTCATGGTCTGAGAGTCTTTAGGTGCCTTTTGGCATACTCCAAGCAGGCTGTCATGTGCCTTTTCCTGAGGAGAGGCTTCCGTCTGGCCACTCTAACATAAAAGCCTGATTGGTGGAGTGATGCAGAGATGGTTGTCCTTCTGGAAGGTTCTCCCACCTCCATAAAGGAACTTTGGAGATCGAGTGACCATTGGGTTCTTGTTCACCTCCCTGACCAAGGCCCTTCTCCCCCGATTGCTCAGGTTGGTGCTGTGGCCAGCTCTAGGAAGAGTCTTGGTGGTTCCAAACTTCTTCCATTTAAGAATGATGGAGGCCATTGTGTTCTTTTGGACCTTCAATACTGCAGACATTTTTTGTTACCCTTCCCCAGATCTGTGCCTCGACAAAATCCTGTCTCTGAGCTCTACTGACAATTCCTTCGACCTCATGGCTTGTTTTTTTTCTCTGACATGCACTGTCAACTGTGGGACCTGATATAGACAGGTGTGTGCCTTTTCAAATTATGTCCAATCAATTGACTTTACCACATGTGGACTCAACTCAAGTTGTAGAAACATCTCAAGGATGATCAATGGAATGAGGATGCACCTGTGCTCAATTTTAATACTCATAGCAAAGGGTCTGTAAAGTTATGTAATTAAGGTATTTTTGTTGTTTATTTTTAATACATTTGCAAAACTGGCTAAAAACCTGTTTTCACTGTGTCATTATGGAGTATTGTGTAGATAGATTTTTTAAACTTATTTTATCCATTTTAGAAAAAGGCTGTAACATAAGAAAATGTGGAAAAAGTCAAGGGGTCTGAATACTTTCCGAATGCACTGTATACTTATATGTCTCATCTTTCATCTTTGCCTGGTGTTAGTTAGTTACTGGCTAGCTAGGTCTTCAGCCAGCATGGAACAAAGGGAGGGGGAAGGGTCTTTCAAAATTCTGATGCAGTTGTCATGTCAACACATCAATCAGTGCTGCTTTGAACTGCAGCACAAGAAACATGCCAAATGGGAGATGTATATAAAAAAATATATATATATAATTGATGCATTTTCAAGTTGCTTTGTGTTTCACCAAATTTGCTTGAGTTGATTTCCCTGCAACATTGTTCACTGCATCCAAGTTGCTTGACACAGGGATTTCAAAGAGCGGTCAGTCAAGGTGAGCTCATAAATATAAGCTCCCTGCCCACTTCCCCTGTCTTTTCAAACTTCCTGGTAGTTAGCTATGAGAGAGAAAGTACTTTTCAGAATGACTGTCCAGGACCTTTAACCCCAATCGAATCAACACAGATATAGTACACCCTTTTAACCTCAAAACTGACATTTTTACATCTGCATATTTGCTGTGTGTATAGCCATGCATGGGTAGCAGTCGCCCCAAACAGCAGATCAGAAGTCAGTTTTATCACCTCCTATGATTAGAAATGCCAGCAAAACTTAACCCCAGATCTGTGGTTAAGGACAGCTTGGTGGGTAGGATCTGTAAATGTGGAAATGTGTAGCAGGTTAAAGAGTGCTCTATTAGTAGTTCCTGTCAGTCATAGATAGACCTTGTTGCTTCCCAAATGGCACCCTATTTCCTATTAAGAGGGCCCTATGTATTTTGAAAGATGAGACGTTGAGGATTATAATAAATACCGCTTTGATGTCATACAAGCAAGCCGAACACCAGTCCAAATGTGCACTTCACAATTCCATTACAGTGTCAAAGTTTAGGATCACCATGTTTGATGTACAGTTGACACGACGTCATACCCTGGGTTGTATTGAACAGAATGAGCCTATGTTTGTCTGTTGTGAAGAAAATTTGCTGCGGCACACGCATTGCGTTAACAACAACAGCAATTGCGTTATGGCGGGGATGCAGGGTTTTGTTCCAAACAAAACAACGTACAATGTGTGCTTTCTGTAGTTACTCAACGACACAGATAGGAGAGCTCAAAAAAGCCCCTTATAGTTGAATACTCTTCTTTGAGTCATAAAAGTACATTGCAATTACTTTGGAACTGTGCTCACTTTGGAGATGTGTATTTGTATTTATTAAGGATCCCCATTAGCTGCTGTCAAGGGGGTCCAAACAAATTAAAGCAAACATTTAATTAAATACAACAGCACATATACTATTATTACACCACAACATAGACACCAGTATTGGTTCTCTTACTCAAACCCTTGTAATTTTCTGGTCTCATGCCACCTATCCCATAATTTCCAGGACATTTCCTATCATGTTCCTGAATGTATCCAGAGTATTTTCAGATTTTGTTATCAACAAATGATGAAAAAGTACAATAAATGTGAAATGCACATAAAATCAACGGCATAATGTTTGGATTCAGGTGAACAGTCAGGTGAACAATTTTTCCACAATGTCTAAACTGCTCCCTTTCAATTGCGACCATGGTTAAGCGTATGCTTTTCATATTTCTTCTGTAACAAAATGTTTCACTTTAGCCCTATCCATATAAGCCAATTACCACAATTACCACGAGAGCTCAAAAAAGCCCCTTATAGTTGAATACTCTTCTTTGAGTCATAAAAGTACTTTGAAGGCGGTGCATAACGTCCCAGACTCCCTAGCAGCAGCCAACTAGCTGTGTACTCTGGCGCAGGGCTACAGCTTTTCTGACAATCTGTTGCCGTGGTAGTGAAGCTGAGTATCACTGAAGACTGCTGCTGTGAGCCCCCTCCACCCCCACTCAGCCCCGGGCTCAGCCTGGGAACATGCACACAACACACACCACCACCCCCGGCTACAGTTCAGCGGACGGGACGCTACCATTACCGCCACTTGCGTCCTCGATGCCGATGGTGACAGGAAGTGAGGTCAGCAGTGAAGTCAGCAGCAAGGTGGGGTCGACTGCATCGTTGGATGAGTCAGCCAATCAGACAGACAAGGGCGTAGCTCCGGAGGGCGTGCGGGGGGTGCTGGCACGGGTGCCAGGGACTTATGGAGGGTGGAGGGTCAGCGTTTCAGAGGCAGTACTCTGGGGCTTTGTCTGAGAATGGGGCTGGACAGTGAGGACGAGGAGCCTATAGCTGGGGTGTTCTCTAATGGGAGCAGGGTGGAGGTGGAGGCTGATGCACACTGTCTAAGAGCACGAACCTGCTCTATACCCATGCCACGCAAACACTCCAACCCTTACCCACACACACACACCAACGCTGACCCGCACACACATCCGCACACACACACCCGCACACACCTCCACCCGCATCTGTCGCACATCAGCCTGACCACTTACCTCCACCCCCCTACCAGTCAGCCCCTACCCCATCGTCATACCCCCCTCAGCCATCTCCTAACCCTGACCCTAGCCATAACCCTGTAGGAGTAGGAGGAGAGGAGCTGAGGGCTGTAGAGACAGACACTGTCCCACCCAAATACACTTGAGAGACTGGAGCACGGCTGTGTGTGATTGGTGGAGAGGCGTGGTTAGAGGCGGGCTCTGGCTCGGCCAGTAGGACTCTGGGTGGGACTCTGGGGCCTAAGGGGCGGGGCAACTGCTCAGCGGCATGTCAGGGACGGGGCCAAGGCGTGACAGAGAAGGCTGCTGATGCCCCCATCAGGAAGCAGGGGGGATACTTCAACACCCCGGCCCAGCCGGACCCTGACGACCAGCTCATCATCCCACCCAAGCTGGAGGAAGAGGTCCGGGAGATCGTGAAAGAACAACAACAGGAGCAGAGTCAGACACACACCCAGGACTACCAGACAAACCCCCAGCCACCCCCTGCCGCAGAACATTATGTCACGCCCTTCTAGACTCTAGCTCACCATACTGTTCAGTTACAACCCCTTTACAGCGCATTAGACAGGGCCTGTGAATATCCCCTGCTACGGTTATTATAGAATGTCTGGAAAGGAGTTGCAGTATGGTTGTGCTCCAAATGACAACCTATTCAATAAAATGCCATTTGTAACGCAAACAATGAATGGGATCAGAGATAGAGGAGTTACTGAGTCACTGGTGTGTGTACATGCACAGCCCCTCCCATAACACACCCACCCTTACTGTCTGACTGTCCTCAAGATGCCTCATACCTGCTACCTGCTACAGACCATCAAGACTGTGTTGTTTTATTATTTTATTATTTATTATTATTTATTTTATATTCCTCATGACCCCAGCCAGGAAATACAATGCATTTTTATAAACAGAATTTTTGTTTCAGGTGTTATTTACTGTAATATCTATGTTTTTGCATTTACATTGATTGGTTAATACAGTTTATGCTACAGAAAATAAAAGCAATTGTTTTTTTTAAACTAATGCAATGTGTTGGATGTATTGCACCTGTTACTGAGATTGTTGTTCCAGTTTAGATGGTTGAGGTAGTCTCAGTATTCAATCTTCCTTACCCTGGCAGTCATTCTGAATGCAGGTTGCAGGTGATTAACAATTCCACTTGTTGGCTATCCAATCTCAGGCTGGATTCCAATAGGAATTACACATCACTTTACCAGCCGGCATAATGTGATTTGTAGGCCTGATGTGGCCTGTAAACCAGGAGATTCCTAACACCACTGTGTTAGGGTATAACTAGGCCCTCAAAGAAAGTCCTTATGATATATTTAATATATTGTCATAAATGATACAATTTTAAAGGCTACTAAGGCTGGTGGAACTGTTCTAGGAAGAAACCCTCCAAAAATAAAAGGGTTCTCTGTAGAACCCTTCATAGGCGGTTTTAGGAAGAACCTTAAGATGATAAAATGTTTCTTGGGTTTTAGGCAGAACCATTCATAGAGGGTTCTAGGTAGAACCATATACAGGAGAGTCTTTGAAGAACCGTACATAGAGGGTTCTAGATATAACACTCTGCAAAGGTTTCTACCCAGCACCAAAAAGGGTTCCCTTATGGGGACAAACCAAAAACCCTGTAGGGTTCTACTTAGCACCTTTTTTTCTAAGAATGTAGGTTCAGTAGGAATCAGCCGTTCCTGACCTGTCATGGCGTGTAGGACATTGGTCACCATCCCTGTTCTTGAAGAGACACAGGGTGTGCAGGCTTCTGTCCCAGCTAATACTATGAGGACTATTAGTACAATGGAGGGTTTGTGACCCCACTGCTTATCCCACAGGTCCACATGGTTGCAGGTAGGCATGTTAGAGTATGTAATTACTCTAACATAGCTACAGGTATAAGAGCAGGTATTGTAAGGAGACTAGGCCTACTTATTATAGGCACGGTTGGATGATGACCACTTAGTACCCGCAGGGCAGGTCATAAGTTACCTTGGCTTTAAAGTAAGTTATAAACTTGGTGGTTCGAGCCATGAATGCTGATTGGCTGACAGCAGGTTGGCTATCAGACCATATACCACGAGTATGACAAAACGTTTCTTTTTACTGCTCTAATTACATTGGCAACCAGTTTATAATAGCAGTAAGGCACCTCTGGGGGTTGTGGTATATTGCCAATACTCCATGGCTAAGGGCTGTGTCCAGGCACTCCGCGGTGCGTCGTGCAATAAGAACAGTCCTAAACCGTGGCATATTGGCCATATACCACCCCCCCTCGTGCCTTGTTGCTTAAGTAGACTTGCACGAGCCTTGGCTTGTGCGAGCTTGAACGGCTCATAGGAGCAGGAGCCTATCTCTGTTTTCTGTAGCGTGATGCAGCTTGACGTACAAGTACACCCCCTGGACAGGACGCTAGTTTATCGCCAGTGGTGGAAAAAGTACCCAATAGTCATACTTGAGTAAAGGTAAAGATACCTTAATATCAAAAGTCAAAGTATTTAAAATGTCTTATATTAAGCAAATCAGACGGCACAATTTTCCTGTTCTTTCAATTTACAGATAGCCAGGGGCACACTCCAACACTCAGACATACTTTACAGATGAATCATTTGTGTTTAGTGAGATCAGAAGCAGTATGTAACAGTCCTGACCTATTTATGTTAGTTTTTATGTGTTTTGGTCAGGGCATGTGTTTTGGGTGGGCAGTCTATGTTATTCGTTTCTATGTTGGTTTTGGTTTGCCTGGTATGGCTCTTGATTAGAGGCAGGTGGTTTGCATTTTCCTCTAATCAAGAGTCATATTTAGGTAGGGCATTCACACTGTTTGTTTGTGGGTGGTTGTCTCCTGTGTCTGTGTGATGTTACGCCACATGGGACTGTAGCGTTTGTTTGTAGTCGTGTACCTGTTCGTGCGTTCTTCAAGTTATATGTAAGTTCGTGTCTAGGTCTGTTTTCATCGTTTATTTGTTTTGTAGTTTATTCAAGTATAGTTCGTTTTCTGTCTACGTCGTGTTTGTTATTTTGTCGTGTCTTAAATAAATTATGTCTTCACAATCCGCTGCGCCTTGGTTCCCTCAATACTCCTCCTTTTCGGTTGAAGAGGAGGAGGATATTCGTTACAGAACCACCCACCCCACCAGAGCCAAGCAGCGGAGTCAAAGGAGAAAGGGACAGGAAAAGAAGGAGCAATGGACATGGGACGATGTTCTGGATGGAAAGGGTGTCTACACATGGGAGGAGATCCTAGCTGGTAGAGATCGCCTCCCATGGGAACAGCTGGAGGCACTGAGGAGAGCGGAGGCTACCGGAGAGAGGAACCGGAGCTATGAGGGAACGCGTCTGGCACGGAAGCCGAAAAAGCCCGTGAGTAACTCCCAAAAATTTCTTGGGGGGGGGCTAAAGGGTAGTGGGCCAAGGGCAGGTAGGAGACCTGCGCCCACTTCCCAGGCTCACCGTGGAGAACGGGAGTACGGGCAGGCGCCGTGTTACGCAGTAGAGCGCACGGTGTCTCCTGTACGAGTGCATAGCCCGGTGCGGGTTATTCCACCTCCCCGCACTGGGAGGGCTAGATTGGGTATTGAGCCAGGTGTCATGAGGCCGGCTCAACGCATCTGGTCACCAGTGCGTCTCCTCGGGCCGGCATACATGGCACCGGCCTTACGCATGGTTTCTCCGGTTCGCCTACATAGGCCGGTGCGGGTTATTCCACCTCCCCGCACTGGTCGGGCGACCGGGAGCATTCAACCAGGTAAGGTTGGGCAGGCTAAATGCTCAAGAGAGCCAGTACGCCTCCACGGTCCGGTATTTCCGGCACCACCTCCCCGCCCCAGCCTAGTACCTACAGTGTATACACTACGCACTAGGCTACCAGTGCGTATCCTGAGCCCTGTTCCTCCTCCACGCACTCTCCCTGTAGTGCGTGTATCTAGCCCGGTGCCTCCAGTTCCGCCCCCACGCACTAAGCTACCAGTGCGTCTCCAGAGCCCTGTACACACTGTATATTCTCCCCCTACTAATCCTGATGTGCTTGTCCTCAGCCCGGCGTCACCAGTGCCGGTACCACGCATCAGGGATAGAGTAGGCTTTGTGAATACAGTGTGCCCTGTCCCTGCTCCCCGCACTAGTAGGAAGGTGCTTGTCATTAGCACGGTGCCTCCAGTTCCGGCACCACGCACCAGGTCTACAGTGCGCCATATCCGGCCAGAGCCATCCGTCTCCCCAGCGCCATCTGAGCCATCCGTCTCCCCAGCGCCATCTGAGCCATCCGTCTCTCCAGCGCCATCTGAGCCATCCGTCTCCCCAGCGCCATCTGAGCCATCCGTCTGCCAGGAGCCTGCAAAGCCGCCCGTCTGCCATGAGCCTGCAAAGCCGCCCGTCTGCCATGTGCCTACAGAGCCGTCAGCCAGACAGGAGCCGCTAGAGCCATCAGCCAGACAGGAGCCGCTAGAGCCGTCAGACAGACAGGATCTGCCAGAGCCGCCAACCAGACAGGATCTGCCAGAGCCGCCAACCAGACAGGATCTGCCAGAGCCGCCAACCAGACAGGATCTGCCAGAGCCGCCAACCAGACAGGATCTGCCAGAGCCGCCAACCAGACAGGATCTGCCAGAGCCGCCAGCGAGCCATGAGCAGCCAGAGCCGCCAGCGAGCCATGAGCAGCCAGAGCCGTCAGAGAGCCATGAGCAGCCAGAGCCGTCAGTGAGCCATGAGCAGC